>NC_056731.1:1299547308-1299649808 GCF_019279795.1 Protopterus annectens
TGCGAATCTGGGAATTTAGCCTTTCCTCACTGATTTGTGGTCTCAGACTTGGTATATGACTTGGTATATTTAATTAGCAGTGGTGTGTGGGGTTTGCCTTCCTGCAAAAAAGTGTTTCTACTTTTTTGTCATTACTTGCTGATCAACAAGTTGTACCCAGTCAGCTGACATTTTGTGGATTGTATTTTGGATGAGTTTATCAGACGGCTTCTATCAATCTCTTTCTCTCTCTCTCTCTTCATATATATATATATATATATATATATATATCTATATAAAACTTTGACTTTTGGTAAATTGGCAACAGCATATCGATGTTCACTGGACAAGTACTACATATTTTACTATTCTGTACTGAAATCAAGAGTAATGTAATAGTCTAGTAGTCTGCCATACTCTAATGAACATTTAGGTCTACTGTTGGTCCCTTTCAATCCAATGACGCATTTCTAAAGTAATGTAATATTTTTTAGTAATACATTATAGCACCATTTTTAACAAATATGAATACTCAGTTACAAACTATACTTATGGGATTATTCTGTGTGCATAGGCATTGAAACAGATGCATGTTGAATCTTTACTGCCAATTCAAAATTTTCAGTTTTTTGTTTTTCAAGCACGAACATTTGAAATACAAAAAGTATCACTTCTAAGCAAAATACATAGTGGTTTGGTTCAGCCACATTAAAATCCCAATTTTTATATTGTTTTGTATGTATTTATTATATGTGTATTTATTCGCCAGGATTCAATAAAGTCTATGTAGGCTCTGTGTAAAGCCTACATGGACTGTATTTGTGTACATGGTCACAGTTCCCCCTTGACAGAGCACCATACATATTAATTATGGTGCGTGGCTATGGGAGGTCACAGCAACACAGATAATGAATCTTCATAAGACTTACTGCACAGCCACACACCTTTCAGCCTGTCCACCTTGGCCAAAAGATATAAAAGGCATTTTGTATCATTAAATTGCAATTTTCTTTTTTATATTTATGTGCTTGTTTGTGTGGTGCGGCACGTTGCTTAGCTATGTGCACCTCTACATCAGACATCAGCTAGTCATCTAAAGATAGAAATTGGATATTAATAAATGATATTTTTATTTATTATTTTTTGCTTTTTGTGCTTGTTTGGCAATGTGGCGAGTTGCTTAGCTAGCCGTAGCATGGAGTACTTGCATTAGACATCTGCTAGACATCTAAAAATAGAAACCGGATGCATTCAGTATTAATATATTTTTTTACACATGCATGTGCTTGTTTGCATGATGCAGTGCATTGCTTAGCTAGGCGTAACAAAGTGTACTTAAGCAGTAGACATCCACTAGACAGCTAAAAATAGAAAACGGATGTATTCAATTGCTGCAGTTTTGCCGTGCTTAGCAACATGCACACCCAAGGAACAAAGCTGTGCTACACTTACAAGCACCTTTGCAGTATATTTGAAGTTATATATAGGTTAAATCAGGTTTTATAGTGTAATAGGTGTTGGATTTGCATCCTCACTAGTAATGCCTTTTACATATAGTGCTGTGAAACTGCCAGGCTATTGAAACATTGGTTGAGTTTAAATTAAATAATTGTTACATTTAGAAACAGAAAAGTTGCATGATGCTAAGCAACACTTAAACATAGCAAGGTTGCTAATCTTCACTTAAATGTGGATAGTGTAAGTTTGTGAGATGATAAGCAATGCAGCACTTTTTTGAAATTAAAAGTATGATATGCAATAGTGGAATATAGCCTATATAAAGGCCAATAGGTGGGAATTTCACATCATTCCTTGGAGCCTGACCTTGACTGTCGGTATGGCTGCTGGAGTTGGAGAGGGAGTGTGTTTTCAGGTGCAAAAGTGGGGTGTGCAGGAGTCCAAGGCTTTTATTGGACTCCTGGCAGAGCGATATGGACCCTGACTGCTGCAGGGTGATTATGAGGGCTCAGAGTGCAAGTATGAGGCTAGGGACCTAACCATTGCTACTGGTATCCTCCCCATTGATGAGCGGTGTCATCACCAATATGGTGACCTGATACATAAGAAGAGTGGAAGCTTGGACACCTGGGTCGAAGAAGCTAGGGATGGGCACACCCCACAGGTATTTAAGCATGTTTTCCAGTAATTTATAAATACACAAGCTGAATGTGTGCAAAACTGATATGTATAATGGTTTGTTTCTCTTACCACAGCTGCAGAAGAGAGGGCTAGCAATGTAGAGTCCCATACTGGGTGTCTGGCTAGGAAGAGGCTAAGCATGTGGTAAGTAAGAAAATCTTCAAAGTAATAAATGAATGCATATCTTCATAATGCAGTAAAGTAAATACATATTTTGCAGTCCTAGCAGTCAGGTATAAAATATCTGGGACAGCCTATATCTTTCTTAATTTGTCAGTGCATATCTGAAATGGTAAAGCAAATTAAAGCAAGTAAGCATGCAGTACTGTGTAGCGTACCTTCCAACCACCAGTTAATGTTGTGGTCTATCCAGATTGAGTCACTGTTATAGAATGCTCATTGTCTGAAATATTTTGTAGGTTGCACTCAAATGAACAGGGTATATGGGTATGTTAACAGAAATCCTAGACAGCTATCCATGTGTCTAAATGCGAGATTTTAAGCAACATTAATCAATAAAGTTTAAAAGGAGATGGTGCTTTGATAACTAATATTTTCAAATAAAGTGTTCAGTATTCCTGTATTCACTGCATATGTGTTCTAATCCGACACCAGTCTACTGTTACATGTGAAGTACTAAATAATGCCCCAACAAATGTTAGAAATAAATTTAGTGCAATACCCAGATTAAGGGTCAGGCTTGTGTTTTGCTCATTGTGTCTGAAATATGCTGTAGATTGTACTCAGTAAATGAACAGTGTATACAGGTAAGTTAACAGAAGTCCTAGACAGCCATACATGTATGTAAATGCCAGATCTGAAGCAACATTAAGCAATAAAGTGTAAAAGGAGATGGTGCTTTGATAATTCATTATTTTCAAATAAAGTGCTCGGTATTCCTGCAGTCACTGCTTGTGGGTTCTAATCCCTTGGTAGCCAACTGAGAAATGACCTGCTCTCTAGTGTAATTAGTGTACATGAGCATAGCTTTCAACTGTCATGATTTTTGCAGAATGTAATGACTATTGCCTCATGTCTGCTCCTTTGATTTGCAGATAAATGACAGAACTTGGAGTGTGATTTAATGGCAAATCTGTTATCAGAACACCTTGCTACTAATGTATGAGAACACTATGAAAAATGTCCCTGTAGATGTGTCTTTGTACGACCATTTTGTATGGTTTGGCCCATAATGTCCCATACTAAAAGGTTGAGAGCTATGTACATGCAACATTATCTGTACAATATAAGCAGTCAGTGTACTCACAAGTGAAATCTAACATGTATGGAAATATGTAGTAGTAGTCTGTGTAGTTATATTACCTGTGAAATTACTGATGTTTTTTTTTCCTCATTCACCGCACCCCACCCCACCCCTTCTCTTCTTTTATTTAATAATTATATTTATTGTTATAATTTGATATTAATATAATATTTGTAGTTACCTCTTATGTTGTCCTTATGTATAAGTTAATATTGCTTTGCTGTTAGAAAACTTTCATTTACTTTATTTATTGTTGTATTCATTATATTTTTTCTATTTCTTTCCATTACGTATTATTTTTTGTCTTACGTTATTAATTACAAGTATTTTGTTAAGTGTATTTTTCCTTCTGTTTATATTTAATTTACCACAGTGCAACAAGAAAGGCCAGTTCCAGGTAATCCACCTACCTTGACTCCTCTGGCCACTATACCGGGGCACAGCACATCTGGGCCACAGCCTGGCAGTGCCCCCACTGCTGTCCCTGCATTACTTAATCCATCAGGTAGTTTTGCCACACAGACTGAGGGTGGTCCCCCTTCTGGGAGGGGAAATGGAGGGGGCGCTTTTGTCACCCGTGATGAACTGCCAAGCACAGTGCATGGGCTGCTGTGCCAAGCTGCTGGTGCTCACCTACGCAAGATGGAGAGCATGCTGTCCATCCTGGTGGCATTCTCAACCCAGGTGCCTACATCAGTCACTGCCTCCACAGGAGTAGTGAAGGCTCAGTGCTGACAGTCCCATGGGTGAGGGCTTGATTCACACTGCTACAATGCCTGACATCTATGGGACTGGCATTCCACAACACCCTCCTCATCCAAGGTGTTCATCCCCTCTTGTGTCACACATCAAACCTGTCTGCTGTCTTGTCTGTCTTGTCTGTTTGCAAAAGCTTCCTCAACTTCCCAACTTACCTTCCCCACACATACCTATGTGCCTTCCCCAACATTCCCCTCTCGCCTTAAGAAAAAAAAAAAAAAAACACGGCCACCTGTCCTCCGCAAAAAATGAAAAATAAAATGGTCTCATACATAGCTCTCCATTTTGCACATGCATCCACTGGACACACTTAATTTGGTCCAATTGGATTGACACCACACTTCTGTTGTCATCACACCTCTTTCAAGGGGCGACAGTCCAAATTCAGCTAAAATATTGTTAAAGTGCACAGATGTTGCTGTACAAGAAATAGCTATTTCTTTACCTACATCATTCCTGCACATACCTACCTGCCTTTCCCCCCTGCTTGCATCCAAATTCACCATTGTCCTAGCTCCCCATTTTTTTTTTCTTTAATCAATTTGTTTTTGCAATGCTGCACAATGTGCAGCATTGCTAAGCTAAACTAAATAGCAGTATACTGCAATATGTATCTGAAAAAATAGTAATCACATTCAAAAATTACACCTGTGCCCTATTTCGAAACCAGGACCATTGCACCTGCAATGGTGCATCAACCTGCCAAGCCACACAGCTGTTAATTAACACAGGTGTTTTAAGCAAAACATAGTAATTGCCATGTTCCCATCATTAAGTGTGTTTAAGCCATGCTGTGCATTGTACTGCATCACACAAATCAGTTATAAGATTAATGGAAATATGGCAGTGTAACTGGGACTCTGGTAGAGAAATACATCACTATAAAGCCATAGACATAAGAATAGATGTAAGTGAGGTATCTAACAGCAGGTAGCTGCACAATTATATCTACAACATTTAAAAATAAACTTGCTACATGAGGGATTAACTGTGTCTCTGGTAAAGAAATACATCACTATAAAGTCATACATATTATAATAGATGTTAGTGAAGTATGTAACAGCAGGCAAGTGTGCAATTATATCTATAACATGTAAAAATGCATATGCTATAACAGTGACTCTGTAGCTCAATCTGTTAAATGCTGTTAAAACATTAATATTTGGTCCACATGGTCCTGAGTTCAAATACAGTCATGTCTAGCATTTAAAATACATGTATGTGTACATCACCAGTATAAATTCTGATATGTATGACTGTCTCATCACCTACTTATCCACCCAAAGCAGTACACTATTCCTATTACAAAATGGGAAAGTGCATAGAATGTCAGGTCATGTATTAGTAGGAATTCTCAGAGGATTTGGAAGTATGTAATTTAAATGAGGCCCAGTTATATCAGACTGCAGCCCACAATGATCTGCTAGTGGTATTACAGACAACCACAGCAACATAAGTTACATACATATCTGGAGCTCGTGCTAGAAGCAATGGTTGTCAGCACACATGTTCCAGATGACTACCATGACATAGCACATGACTTTGCAGTTAGCCAACTGGTTAACATAATGGTTAATGTACCCTCTACCTTGTTCTAGGGTACAACAAGCATGTTTCCCTTTACTCTGTTAATGATACCTTTGGCTAACATACCTTAAACACATACCTTACTTTCCAGTAGGGTGGCTTCCATCAATCAGGCTGTGGCTGTACACCAAAGCTGACATAGGTCCCACAGTTACTGTTATGTGTTGTTGTTGTGTACATTCTGCAGCCTCTCTAACTATGCCTATTGCCTGCAGCAGCAGCAGCTTCAGGATGTAGCACACACATCTGTATGTAACAAGTAGCTGCTACCAACATTCTATCTGTGCTGACATAATCCCTTCCCCAGTAATGCCCAACCCAAAATGTGAGAAATGGGATGGAATCTACATTGAGGCCTTAGATATTGTTGTTAGTTGCATGGGATTGGCTGATTATAAAGCAAATCAGTTGTATATGTTGCAAATTGGTTCAGAGTCAATCACCTGCTAATAAGAACCATCTTAAAAAGGCAAACGCCTAGCTAGGGGAACCATTTTGTATGAGAGTTAGTTTGTATGATTAACTCGTTCACACAGTACTTGCATAGCTGTATCTTTCAACAGAGGAGTTTTGTACTTCATCAGGTATGTAACCATTTTGTTTCCAATATGATGCATATGTTTGAATATACTTAGAGGGGATGGGGATTACAACAGTAAGCCTTTCCTAGAACTGTACTAATGACATGCCAGTGATCTCCAGCTGTATTATACTTACAGAAGATGCAGAGTACAGCAAGGGTATAATGCTCTGCATTAACTAGGTACACAGGTCTCCTGGATACTGCCCTTTTTAGCAGTTGTAGTAGTAGTCAGATATTTGGTTGGTACTGTCATTTATAGATATATTATGGGTGGGGGTTTCCCTGTTTTGGGGTGCACTACAATGGACTCCTGTGTTTGTTTTGTGATCATACTTGAATATATATCATGTCACAAACACCAGTGGGTCACCATTTCTACTATCCTAGCTGCTTCCACAACCTTCCTATGTTTGGCTCACTGTTGATTAAAAGATGGGTAATCAAGTGGGAAATACAAATAAGCTTCCTTTATTGCTGTATCACTACATAATGTACTCCCAAGTATGTGATCCTAACAAGTGTTCTAATTTATTTGCATTTCAGGAGATATCATACATGCCAGATGCTGTCCACCTTTCACTGAGACAGAAAACAACCTCATTTTTCAGACCATGAGACAACACCACCAAGTCATGCTGTCCAGAGGGAGGGCAAATAGGCAAGAGCGAACAGCCTTGTGGGATGAATTGCTGCACAATATTTAAGTGTGGGAAACCACAATTGCACATATGAGCAGGTGCGACACCATGCCACTGACATGACCAACTTGTCATGCAGACTTGTAGTGGACGTGGCCAGGGATCTTCAGGTCATTGGCAGTGGGCCTGCAGCAGAACATCCTCTGTCAGACACTGAAGAATTCCTGGCAAAGCTTGCAACACAGGACAGGTCCCAGACATCCATCGCCCCAACTGGTGTGGATGTAGGTGCAAACTTTTCCACTCAAGAGGAGAATTCAGGTATGCTTAGTTGGATCAGCATTGGAATACTGTAGCATTCAGCATGTCAGAGTACACATAGTTTTACATGGATGGCAGGTGTTTTGTTGGGGGAAGATTAGCTGCAGTTTTAAGCTTATGCACAGTGTGTGTGATCCACATAACTGTTAACATAGCAGCTAATGTAAATGTGTGACATTTTGAAGTATTAGCCCTGTTAAACTGTCACATTCACTGCTGCATACATTACCTCTCCCTCACATTTTTCCAGGACCATCAGGAATAGGAAGAACCCATGCTTCTGTTGTTAGTAAGCACAAAACTGTTTTGTCAGAGATGTAGATTTAGTTCACTGCATTCACTCAAGTGTCATCATAGGCCTGCAGGCTGGATTGATGTACTGTATGCACAATTGCAAACTGTACATGTATTTTCTGACTGTACACAATTTAGACATATGCTGTATAGGTGTGACCACAGTAATTGATTTGACAGTATTGTCATGACATTACAGATTGCCATAACTGACAGCTTTGCAGAATTTTGCAGAATGTCAACAGTTTGCTCATGAGATTCTTGTTGAAAGAACATTAATTTCCAAAATGATTAGTTATGTAGTTTAGAAAATAATGTCCTCATGTCTTACTTAATGAAGTTGTGGGTTATACAGGTGTATAATAGTGATGGCAGTATATACAGCTTAGCATATATTGCAACATAGTACTACATAGCATAGTAGTGCAGGTATTAATGTAATGCTTTTCCTTTTTTATCACAGATGACCAGGGAAGTTGGCCTTTGTCCCATTCACAACCTGATGTCAGTGTTGCATCAGACTGATGATGATGGTAGGCAAAGTGAGGCATAGATGGGGGTTGCAGGGGCTGAATTTACATAGAGGTTGACATCCCTCATCTGCCCTCATTATCACCATACACAGCCAGTATCCCTATGCATATACAATTCTCTGTGGCCACAGATATTGGACAGTTGGAGGGTGGGGATATTGAATGGGGAAGTGTGGCTACTGTGGCTGTAGTGACTGTCGACACTGGCCATGGCCAAACAGTTGGCGAGGTTCCACACAGGCAGATTAAGGGTGCTTGTAAGAGGCCTATTGTTCCTCCACCACCTGTTGTAGATGTCTCATCTTGTGTCACTTGGCTTATGTTTAGGGCCATCACGGAGGCACAGGCATGTATGGAAAGGAACTCAAGATGAATGCTCAAGGTTATGGATGTAGCACAGTCTGACATTCATGACTGTCTCCACCAGATTGCTGATACCCAGGATTGGTTCACTAAGACAGTGGAAAGACATTGGTCTGAGACAGATCTCACACTATTTGTCTTGGAATACACATTATCTGTGATGGAATGTCTGGTTGCAGTTGAGTGTAGGCCTCATGGAAGTAGGTCAGCAACTACATCTGCTGAGAGTCAACGTGACCATGCACAATCACGCTTCCATAGTGGCAGTACACACAGTGCTCCAGAGGGGAATATGCTGTCCACACCAAGATGTGGCAGGCCATGGGCTCATGGCTCTGGGTGGTCCCATGGAGGACAAATTCCCAGCAAACAGCAGGAGCACAGCATGTGACCTTGGGCATGGATGTGCCACTGAAACTCCTGGCAGAGCCAGTTCACATGTTTGTAGACAGAGACAATGAACTGTCAGCTCTACCATGCATGGCTCACATCTGTCCAACAGACAGACACATAGGGCTAACATTGAGTTTGGCTGTGTACACTCAGGCACTCACACACCACTGTCACATTCAGGTCACCAACAAACACACATGCCACATTTCCATGGTCCATTCTGCCTGTATTCCTACTTGACACACACATGCTTGCCAACCTACCTAGGCCTCCTGCATCCTCACCCAACACCCTGTGCAAGTGATGATAGCTGTGCCACATCCTTCTCATTTCTCTAATGGACACAGGGAAATAAACCTATGTGTCTAATGCACAAGGTGACTATCGACATTAATATGAATGTGTTTCATCTGATGTTGCTTTTGACATGCTACTTGTACTGTTCATTTTCAGAATTTGTACGTTGCCATTTATAGTGACTATAGCATAATAGTGTGTGTACGTTATGATGGATGCTGTTGTAATGGCTGTGTAGTCACACAATGACAGGTGTCACATGGAAATGTTTCTGTCTCACTTTCAGGATTGTGTAGGGCACACCTATGGGTACACATCTACAAACAACACATCAATGTCAGAGCACAGAATTGAATGTCAGCACAAAAGACAAATGTCAGAAAGGTAACACAGTAAAGGTTCCAGGGTTCATAGATTCATATGTGTTTAATAGGCTAACAAACACAAGAGCTCCTTTAAGCCTAGCCATGCCTCTATAAATGCTGTCAAGTTATGATACCATTGATAGGTGTAAGCAGGGTTTTGGGAGCTGAAACATCTACAAGCCGGGACTTGGGGTTGAACCATCCACACTTTCCCTGTGTCCATTGTAGACATTGGTCTACAAGCAGGTATGATGATCCTGATCCCCATCCAATTGTGTAACTTGCACTTGATTTGCATTAGAGAGGAAATGTGCTTCACATGGATGTGGAGCCTGTTCCATATAGGGTGTAGTGTCTGGGTTATATACATATGTCCCCAGGATGTCCTATATATACCACTGTCAAGGTGTTGGGCTGTAGAACAGGTAATTATGGTGCTACTTCTTTTGTGGATATGCAAGAGGTCCACAGTGTGGTCTGACACTGCCCTGTATGGTAGGCATGCACCACCCCTCCAAAGCATGTAGAAGACAGACTATTCAGATAGGGTCTTTACATGGTCTGCATAGGACATGTTATGTACACCATGTACTGCTTTACTGAGGAACCTCTGTGGATGTTACAGTTGTCGGATATGCCTGACTATTTACATATCAAAGGTGGCATTGCACCAATGCTAGGTCTGTTGAATGCCGATTAGAGTGGAACAATAGCTTCCTTGGATTTATATGCCATACTTTTGTTTATAGGTTGCACAACACAGAATGATGTCCACAATATTACAGACACACGACAGTCAAAGGATAGATCACTATCTGTGTCCATAAGTCACTGACTACTCGGTCAACTGTTTGAGGTGTGCTGACAATATGATAGTAATAGGGTTGGGGGTGGATGACTTCCCTAAAGATAGTATTGTGCATTTCTTGGTATTTAGTGTTTGTCCATGGCTCTGACAACAACTGTATGTCTGTGTCAGCCCCTCCTGGAGAACATTTGTGTCAGTGTTGAATTCAATGACATCTCCTCATTTGCATGAAGTCAGCGATAACTAGAATGTTGAATTGTGTGTCGGTTTGACTTTTGGGTTTATAGACTGTTCCTCCATGACATATTGCTCTATGTGTTGATATGTGTTGTTTTCACAGAGTGTATATGGGGCTGCTGAGGGTATTTTTATCTGGACTTTCTCTATGAGGTGTTTGTGATTTAGGTAGGGTACATGTCAGTGCCTCAGCTTAAATCTGCTTTGGATTTTGTGTGATGGCTGCAGCGCGTGTACCACTCACTACCTTACATTAGGACTACTTTTATGTGAGAGTTTTTCCTCCAGTGACATTGTGTATATACATTTCTCATATACCATATCAGTTTGTTTGATTTTGAAGTGGTTGTGGGTAAATATGTTGTGACTTCTACATTGCCTCAGGATGCCCATATCCACCAGAGGGGTAAAGGTCACTGTGGGAATCCTCATATCCATGGCAACAGATCCTTTATTGTTGGTTACACAGTTGTACAGAGAATATCACTCAATGTCACAAGTATCTATTCTGCAACCATGGGGACAGTGCTTGACAGTGCATGCTGGTTGTCCTGTGTGCAACTCAGTATTGGAATTAATGCCATCATGGTTTCTGAGAAATATGTCACCCAAGGTGTCTGGTTCTGCATAGAACACTGCAAAACACTAGAGGGGAAAGTAATAAGTACACCCTGTAAAGTTAAAGATGACGTATTTAGGCAGTTATTCTGAAGTTACACACTAATCAAGCAGTGCATACTGGGAAAGAACAATTACCTTATGAAGAATACTGAAAAGAGGGGAGTCACCTGAATTATTCCTGCCTATCTACTACTACTGCTGGTTTCAACATGGCCTCACTACAGTAAGGTATAAAGCTCCTACACTTTGTTTCTCACCAAAAATAAAACATTAGCACCAAACTCAGGATAAGAAGCAGGCCACAGCCTGTTCATTGGTCAACATACTTGTCACACATGATGTAAGGCTCTGTAGGCTTGTTGTAGCCTTCTCCAGGTAGATGCCTTAATTAGGAACCAGACTAATCATTTGACATTTGCTTATGTTATGCCTTGGGTTCCAAGGCTCGTAGCATTTGACTAGGATAACGACCTGATGGTGATTAGGAGTAGAGATGCTGGATCACAATATAAGGTTAAGTCTCTGGTAACATAGATGTCCAATGTTGCTCCATCAAGCTCCACAGTGGCAGTGATCCATGTTAGGTGACAGTTGCATAGTAATTCACGCAGCCTGGCCTTCATAGGTTCATAGGTAGATACTAGGCTACTGGCTCTAGGGCTTATATAAGCCTAGCCAAATGGTACCCTGGTTTTTGCCACCCAAGAAAATGATTTTCCTGTGCCCCTGTCAAGCAGAGCCACAGAAGTGATCCCTGGGTGAATTTCCTATCTTCCATCCAATCATCAAGATTTTTCTTGAAAAGTGCTAATGAGGAGCTTTGTTTGATATGGATAGGTAGATTGTTCCACAGTATGGGAAGTCTCTGGGACAGGAATCTATCCCTCCAGCATGTTCTGTTTATTGTGGTGACAAGGTTTAGGTCCCTACAGCGTGTAGCTCAGAGGGATTGGGATTTCTTTACGTGGAGCATGTCCAACAGCTCTGGGTGTGACATAGCTTTGTATGTTAGGCAGAGATCGCCTCTGAGTAGGCAATATGCAACAGAGTAAAGTTAGAGATTTTTGAGACAGTCTGCATAGGGCATCTGTTTGAGGCCAGTAATCCTCTTTGTGAGGTATTTCTGTGGCCTTTCCAGTTGTTGTAGATGTCTTGTGAGGTACATACCAAAAGGGGCATTGTACTCTATAATGGGTCTAATGAGTGATGAGTAGAGGGGAACAATGACCTCTTTTTTCCAGAATGAGAAACCTTTTGTGATGACGTGTGCCATGTAGAAGGATATCCTGACAACTGTGGCAATGTGATTGTCAGAGGAGAGACTACTGTCCACCTGTGTCCCAAGGTCTCTTATCACACTTTCTGTAATGGTGATGATCTGTGTGACATGGATGTGAGGCCGACTGCAAATGGGTGGCCACATTTGGGCAATGTCTCTGTCAGTCCCATATGAACTAGGTATTGCAACACGTTATTCTATGCACTTCCACATATTTGTAAGTGCATTTTATAATGTTGAGCCCTTCCTTTTGGTCCTTTGTCCAACATTATAAGTGTCATAGTGCAGCTTTACACTCCATGATTTGGGTATGTAGGGCAATGCAAGCATGCACACGCATGTATAGACATATTTATGTATATAAATATAATAATATGCAATATGTGTGTGTGTGTATATATATATATATATATATATATATATATATATATATATATATATATATATATATATATAATTTTTTACACAAAATTGCATGAGGAGCAATGGATTTGCACTCTGCCTAACTAAGTGTATGGGTATGCTCAGTGGCATTTTTGGCTTGTTTGTGCATTGCTAAGCAGCGCTCAAGTGGGTGGCACATTGCTTATACCAGAGATTTACTCTTCCCTAAACTTAATCCAGTCCACAGCTATCTCTACTCTAGGCCAGGATTATGATATGATTAGAAACACTCAAAGTTGGATATGACTATATACTCAGGTCCATAAATGAATCTACAGTTTCAATCACTGTGTGCTGTATGTAATATTCACCTTTCTATTTATGTCTCCCAAATCTCATATGCTTAATTTGGGATTTATTTATCACAATATTACACTTCTGTGACCAAACGGTCAATTTAGTCAAGTTATTTAGCAGACATGCCTCATCTGTAATACATGTAATCAGTATACCCAATTTCAAGTCATCTGCATACAGACTGTAGAGCAACTCAAATGAAATGGATAGGTCTACAGAGAAATCTGAACAACTTAGGGCCTAGGACAGAGCCATGTGGGACACCCTGACTGTAAATAATTATTCCACTTGTCCATTTGCTGTATGATAGTTGCCATGCCCTATATGTTAAAGAACTAAAAATGGTAACCACAAACGCAGAAAACCAACAAAAGACAGCTCGGATGGAGAAAGTCACCAGCTGTATTTATTTCCAAAAGATGAATACCAAAGGCAAACTTGTGTAACAAAAATGTTCATAGAAAAAAATGCAAGTATAACAACTCCAAGTATAAATCCACTGTCCACAGGCAACAGAAGGAGATAAGCACTTTCGTCCCATTGAATTAAACCGGAACTTCATCACATGAGTCACAGTCTGTAAAACAATACATATTACTCCATAACATGGCAAATATCTGGATATCTCAGGATTAGAGCCCTGAACATCATCACACAAGCTACCTGCCTTAGTCCTTTGAGCCACAGAGGCTGCTTGACAGATAGGAGATCATTCATCACACCACCGCCTGCATAAATATGTACTTTGCTGTTCTCAATTAACTAACACATGATATTTAAGTTCATATTCTACATTACTGTTTTGACACTGTATGTCATACTAACTGTGTGAAATGCTCACACAGCATAGATGATTTATTGTTATGGCAGTTACAAGGGGACACTGCTGTTTTGAGGGGTATAGAAACAAAAAGGTCATGTTCTGCTAGAACACACACTAGTCTGTCTATCATTTAACATCACTTTCTAACATGCCACTAGAATGAAGCAACAGTAATCTGTTGCAGTAGTATTGCATGAATGTTCCATGCATGAGGCCAATCAAATGCAAATGGTGACATGTCAGTGGTATGGATGTCTGTAGTACCATGTGGATGTAACTTCTCTTCATATAGCCCCGTATAGTTGCCTGCATAATTTACCTGGCCCATAGCTACAATGACATAACATAACAATCCACTATAGTACTGTGTAGGTTATGGACTTACCTTGCAAGTGCAGCAGTTGACACAACTGTAGTTAATGGCTGACTCTTTCTGATGTGAGAAGTACATATCTGTATGTGAGTAGGAGTGAAGTGTTAGTCCTTAGGTCCATAGGTTTTCAATGAATGTGCTATGGGTTGTCTCTTAGCCAATACCAGGGTGTACTGAGCATAGCTACATCTGCCTACAGGGACATCAGCAGGGGGTTCCTCCTCAGATTCCTCCTATTACTGTGGCTGTGGTGGCTAAGGCACCAGTGGGAGGCTGTGAATGCCTTCCATTTGCTGATCCTGCTGCAGCAGTTTCCACAGGATCAGATTGTAAAGCATAGCACATACTGTGACTATCTCTCCACATGTGGCTGGAGTATACTGCAGAGCTCCACCAGATATATCGAGGCACCGGAATTCTGACTTCAGAAGCCCAAACACACATTTTGTCATGTTCCTAGTTTGTGTGTGTGTGTGTGTGTTCTTCCGTGGGAGTGAGTGTATTTCTGATGGGTGTCATCATCCACAGTTCCAGGGCATAGCTAGCATCCCAAAGAAAATGGCCCTGTGGGATGTGCCCCCAGCAAACATCTGGAACAGCTGTGATGTGTGCCAGATATGGGAGTCATGGTAAGTTCCAGGTTTGCCAGCACACGCATTCAAGATAATACCTTGGGCATTGCACATGTCTTGACAGTTAATGGAGTGGTATCCCTTGTGGTTAACATAGATTATACCCTGCTATCCAGGTGGTGCCTTGATGTGTACATGAGTGCAATGTATGGCACCCAGTACTTCAGGGTAGTGTGCATGGTAGAAGTGTTGCATATTGCTGGCCCTCACCTCAAGGTCAAGGGGAAAAGATATGTGCTCAATGGCATTTGGAAGCAGACTATTCAGAAATTGGTGAAGTATCCTGGATGTAGATGCCTGTGACAAACCCATCATGTCCCCAGTTGATCTTTGAAAAGTACTTGTAGCTAGTATCCTACAGGCTACACATACCTTAGTTTCCACTGGTATGGGTTCCCCTCTGTTAATCCTGACTCTGAGTTGAGGGTGGCAGAGCTCACTGAGCTCTTGTAATATGTCCCTGTCCTCTCTGTAGTACTCTACAATTTCCAGTTCATGTAGCTCCTGGAAGTTTATCCTGGGCCTGAACACTCATCTCCTTCTCAGACTAGGCCTATTGTCAGCAGCACCAGCAACACTGACTTTAGCATCTAGCACATACAGATGTATAAAAGCTGCAGCAGCCCCTAGCATTATCTCAGTTAAAATTTCCAAGTCTCTACTCCAATGGTTCAGAATATTGAGGGAAAATCAGAATGTTGGGTGTATGCATACGTTCTACAGTTCTGCTATTGGCCCACCATGTGGGATTGACTAATTATGATGCAGTTCACCTGCCTAGGATGTAATTGACATGATTTAAAGGCCCTACCTTAGTGTGTGATGTGGTGCTATTCACCATGTCATGCAGCATAGCTTGCACAACAGTATAAATTATTAATTGAATATATCTGGTTTCCATGACAGATACCTATGTTATCACTGTCACGTGTGTACTCTGCTCATGCAAACACACTAAGCTATGTGGCTCACTGCACAAATGCACATGCTGAGCACTACAAAATCCTAAAAATAACACAGTGGGAATATCAAAACCATGTAGGAGCCTACACGAATGGGATATGCAGACATTGTTTCTCCTTTCAGAGATTCCACATAGGTACTTAATTTGCATACATATTCATGCTGACAGCCTGGAAACTACATGGTTCTTAGGCATTTAATCTGTGTAACAGCATAAATGCACTGTTGTATGGACCCAGTGCAGGGTCCTACAATACATTTGTGTAAATTACATTATAGACGTTATTTTAATTTTTTTTCTGTTAAGCATGTTTGCACAATGTAGACCATAGTAGAAACATGCAAAAATTATTAAAAAATATTATTATTAATTTTACATATCCCCTTCCTTTTACAAACTTCCACAATGTATGTTTTGCACATGCATGTATGTGATCTACTATCTTCAAGGGAGTTATGCCCATATTTGTGGACTTTTACATTGCCTTCTGTCCGTGTAGACTCCTGTACGTAGAAACTTTCCACGTACACTAAGAACATGTACACGGAGTCTATATGGATGCCTTTCACCTTGTTAGATCATTCCATCTGCATCATAAGATTCACCTGCTTAAGCAGAAATTTGCATTACACAGACGTTTCCTTATTTGTGCTTGAATGCTACTAATCGATGTTTACTGAATCTAAAAAAAGTTCATGCTCATGTATGCATCACAGTGCGATGCATACATGAAAAATAACATGGTAGCTTTACTTTAAACCCCCCATTGTGTATTATGTATAATGTACTATGCATTATGGGTGGCACAGTGGTGTAGCAGTTAGTGTTATTGCCTCACAACAAGAGGTTTTCTGGTTCGATTCTCAGCTGGAATGCCTTCTGTGTGGATTCTGCATGTCGTCTTTGCATTTTTGTGGGTTTGCTCTGGTTTCCTCCCACATTCCAAAGACATGCAGTAGGTGGATTGGACACTTTAAACTGGCCCTCAGTGTGTGTGTGGTGCACCCTCCAATGAGGGTTGTGCCTTGAGTTAGCAACCTGAGCCCGTAAAACCTGTAACTGGTACAGAAACAATGAATGGTGCATAAACAACAGAGAGAGAGAAAGAGAGAGATTATGCATTATCATTTATGCATTGGCTTCTCGCAGAAATATGCAAATGTGCATATTTTTGTGAGCTGAATTTGCATTAGGAGTACTCTATAAATTATAACAACAAAGTAAGATACTGGAAGCCAAAGTATCAGGTATGTCTTTGTTTTATTCCTAAAATATGACATACATTAACTTCTGCTTCCTTCATGCACATGTGGGTTCCATAACCTGTCTTGTAGAGAATACCTCTTTTGACTGGGAAGATATAGCATGAAATGTTCAAAACAAATGCTGTGATGATGATTTCCTTTCTTGACACAATTTAAACTTCTCTTCCACTCATACATTCACATTGATCTTGACAACAGAGAACAATGAATAGTTCAAAGACAAATTATCAGCCATGCACTTATTTTTTCATTCATTTTCTTTCTTTCCTTAATTTAGTTACTGATTAGCACCTCACCACATACACCTGTAACTCTCAGTCTCTTTCCCTAATTCCCTCTAACAGATTCACAGATAGACGGGAAACAATACCATCATGTGGGGAGGAAGATTATCTTCCAACAATGCATTTGAGTGCTGAGTGTGCAATGATGTTAGACAAGTGACAAACTTTGTTTCTGCATGTATGACCATTCAAGCAACTCCTCACCACTTTCACAGCCCAGTCTTTGTACTTTCTGAGCCAACCTGCAAACTCCACAGCTATTAGTTTATCATAGCTAATTAATAGTAAATCCAGATGCATACAAAACAGAAGTCAGTCAGTTTAACAGACAACATGCCTCTGCCCTCCATAAGAATACCCTGTTTTTGATTGTCAATAACCTGTTTTTGATTGTCGGTATGTCTAAAATTTGACTATGATTAAACTGAAGGAAATAATGGCCACAGTAATATGCTCCAACATATTGCTGTCAGACAACTACACTGCCTTTGTCTGGTAAGCCATTGTGTTGATAGCTCAACAGTATAACAGTAATTGAGTACCTATTCTATCTTATGCCATAACACAGAATTCTTCATAAACAATTGCATGCTGACAGTGTACGCATCTGAAAACTGACTGCAATCAAAGTGAAATAATTACCACTGCCAAAGTAATTTTGCTTCATCTTGCTGATCTCATACCTATTGCCTGCCTCTCACATAAAATGGTCACAAATAAATGTAATACAAATGATTGTTTAATAACAGTCAGGTAAATCCCAAGCAGTCTTACTCTAGCCTCCACAGCTCCAACAGACATTCACTTTTTCAATACACTTCTGTTGTTTAAATGTGAAATTAAATAATCATCCCAGATTATTTTATTTTATTAGTCTCAGACATGTGCTCTGTCCTTTCTGACAAGCCATGTTAATGACCATTTAACAGTTACTAAATACATATCCTTTACTCCCTCAAACAGTATAGATCCATAGCACAAAATAATCACTTCAGTGTGTTTATGCCTCAGAATATTCACTTACTGTCTGTCTATACTGTAGTTGCTTCACTGATCAGCTAAAAGACATTTTGGCTGCATTAAAGTATTTTGTATTGTTTGGACAATGTAAGCACTCCCTCAAACCTGTCAAATCATACCACATATTATTTATTAGTGATCAAGTAAACAACCTTTGCTTTCACACACAGCATGCATCACCACCTCATACCTAAAATCAAATGTATTCTAACTCTATACAACTCAATTATGATAACAATTATGTCTAGTCTCCAGCCAAGAGCACACTTGCTGCTTGTTTCTGAAGCATATTCTCATCCTATTCACAATTGTCCTGTGCATTGATAATGCTACACATAGATTTTGGAGTACTTACAATTAATGAAATGCTCTCTCTCTTTCTCTTTCCTTTTTTCCCCAAAACATTATGATATCTGATGAAAACATTTACGCCATGTACTATTTGATTATTTTAAAGCTGAAAAGTTAATTCCTAAAAAGCTGCAACACAGAATCATGACAAGAAAGTGTCAGACATGATTAAGAAGCATTATTAAGTATATAAATGCAAGACTTATATGTTTGCATTAACAAGTACCCACATTTACTAAAAAAGTTGGAAGAAATGAAAAATGCAAGTGCCAATTAACAGAAAACAGTGTTACAGATAGATTTAATAGAGTACAAAGTTGTATAACTTATTCTTGCATGACACAGGTCCCCCTCTATGACCCAGGAAACCCAAAACACATACTTAAACTAGCTTCAGATACTCACAATTCAATTCAGTACCATATTCATAGGCAATTTAACTACCCCACTGCAATTTGGGAATCATGATTGACTCCAAACCTCTTGCAGGTCTTGAGATTCCTGGACTTTGTCAACACAAACACCCTTGACTAGATAGTCTATACAGATCCACCAGTGGGGAAAACATACTGGATCTGGTCCTCACTTACATGGGAGAACCCTGCTCACCTTTCTAGTGTAATGTCTTGTCTAGCAAGGTTGGACTATAAATCTGACTCCTTTGAAATACGAATAAAACCCTGGACTCCTGCTAATCCTGGAATATTTAGGAAGTATGGTAAGGCAAACTTCTTGCTATTAAATGATAGAGACCCCGTGCAATCAAATTAAAAGATGAATAAAGACAGTTATGCCTTATGCCTATCAGGAATAAGCGCCGTGCAAAATGAAAAAAAAAAAAACCCACCAGTTAATGTTGTGGTCTATCCAGATTGAGTGACTGTTATAGAATGCTCATTGTCTGAAATATTTTGTAGGTTGCACTCAAATGAACATGGTATATGGGTATGTTAACAGAAATCCTAGACAGCTATCCATGTGTCTAAATGCGAGATTTTAAGCAACATTAATCAATAAAGTTTAAAAGGAGATGGTGCTTTGATAACTAATATTTTCAAATAAAGTGTTCAGTATTCCTGTATTCACTGCATGTGTTCTAATCCAACACCAGTCTACTGTTACATGTGTAGTACTAAATAATGCCCCAACAAATGTTAGAAATAAATTTAGTGCAATACCCAGATTAAGGGTCAGGCTTGTGTTTTGCTCATTGTGTCTGAAATATGCTGTAGATTGTACTCAGTAAATGAACAGTGTATACAGGTAAGTTAACAGAAGTCCTAGACAGCCATACATGTATGTAAATGCCAGATCTGAAGCAACATTAAGCAATAAAGTGTAAAAGGAGATGGTGCTTTGATAATTCATTATTTTCAAATAAAGTGCTCAGTATTCCTGCAGTCACTGCTTGTGGGTTCTAATCCCTTGGTAGCCAACTGAGAAATGACCAGCTCTCTAGTGTAATTAGTGTACATGAGCATAGCTTTCAACTGTCATGATTTTTGCAGAATGTAATGACTATTGCCTCATGTCTGCTCCTTTGATTTGCAGATAAATGACAGAACTTGGAATGTGATTTAATGGCAAATCTGTTATCAGAACACCTTGCTACTAACGTATGAGAACACTATGTAAAAATGTCCCTGTAGATGTGTCTTTGTACCACTATTTTGTATGGCTTGGCCCATAATGTCCCATGCTAACAGGTTGAGAGCTATGTACATGCAACATTATCTGTACAATATAAGCAGTCAGTGTTCTCACAAGTGAAATCTAACATGTATGGAAATATGTAGTAGTAGTCTGTGTAGTTATATTATCTGTGAAATTACTAATGTTTTTTTTTCCTCTCTCACCCCACCCCACTCCACCCCACCCCTTCTCTTCTTTTATTTAATAATTATATTTATTGTTATAATTTGATATTAATATAATATTTGTAGTTACCTCTTATGTTGTCCTTATGTATAAGTTAATATTGCTTCGCTGTTAGAAAACTTTCATTTACTTTATTTATTGTTGTATTCCTCATTATATTTTTTTCTATTTCTTTCCATTACGTATTATTTTTGTCTTACGTTATTAATTACATGTATTTTGTTAAGTGTATTTTTCCTTCTGTTTATATTTAATTTACCACAGTGCAACAAGGTAGGCCAGTTCCAGGTAATCCACCTACCTTGACTCCTCTGGCCACTATACCGGGGCACAGCACATCTGGGCCACAGCCTGGCAGTGCCCCCACTGCTGTCCCTGCACTACTTGATCCATCAGGTAGTTTTGCCACACAGACTGAGGGTGGTCCCCCTTCTGGGAGGGGAAATGGAGGGGGTGCTTTTGTCACCCGTGATGAACTGCCAAGCACAGTGCATGGGCTGCTGTGCCAAGCTGCTGGTGCTCACCTACGCAGGATGGAGAGCATGCTGTCCATCCTGGTGGCATTCTCAACCCAGGTGCCTACATCAGCCACTGCCTCCACAGGAGTAGTGAAGGCTCAGTGCTGACAGTCCCATGGGTGAGGACTTGAGTCACACTGCTACAATGCCTGCCATCTATGGGACTGGCATTCCACAACACCCTCCTCATCCAAGGTGTTCATCCCCTCTTGTGTCACACATCAACCCTGTCTGCTGTCTTGTCTGTCTTGTCTGTTTGCAAAAGCTTCCTCAACTTCCCAACTTACCTTCCCCACACATACCTATGTGCCTTCCCCAACATTCCCCTCTCGCCTTAAGAAAAAAAAAAAAACATGGCCACCTGTCCTCCCCAAAAAATAAAAAATAAAATGGTCTCATACATAGCTCTCCATTTTGCACACGCATCCACTGGACACACTTAATTTGGTCCAATTGGATTGACACCACACTTCTGTTGTCATCACACCTCTTTCAAGGGGTGACAGTCCAAATTCAGCTAAAATATTGTTAAAGTGCACAGTTGTTGCTGTACAAGAAATAGCTATGTCTTTTCCTACATCATTCCTGCACATACCTACCTGCCTTTCCTCCCTGCTTGCATCCCAATTCACCATTGTCCTATCTCCCCATTTTTCTTTTCTTTAATCAATTTTTTTTTTTACAATGCTGCACAATGTGCAGCATTGCTAAGCTAAACTAAATAGCAGTATACTGCTATATGTATCTGAAAAAATAGTAATCACATTCAAAAATTACACCTGTGCCCTATTTCGAAACCAGGACTATTGCACCTGCAATGGTGCATCAACCTGCCAAGCCACACAGCTGTTAATTAACACAGGTGTTTTAAGCAAAACATAGTAATTGCCATGTTCCCATCATTAAGTGTGTTTAAGCCATGCTGTGCATTGTACTGCATCACACAAATCAGTTATAAGATTAATGGAAATATGGCAGTGTAACTGGGACTCTGGTAGAGAAATACATCACTATAAAGCCATACACATAAGAATAGATGTAAGTGAGGTATCTAACAGCAGGTAGCTGTGCAATTATATCTACAACATTGAAAAATAAACTTGCTACATGAGTAATGAAAAAATAGGAGATTAACTGTGTCTCTGGTAAAGAAATACATCACTATAAAGTCATACATATAATAATAGATGTTAGTGAAGTATGTAACAGCAGGCAAGTGTGCAATTATATCTATAACATGTAAAAATGCATATGCTATAACAGTGACTCAGTAGCTCAATCTGTTAAATGCTGTTAAAACATTAATATTTGGTCCACATGGTCCTGAGTTCAAATACAGTCGTGTCTAGCATTTAAAATACATGTATGTGTACATCACCAGTATAAATTCTGATATGTATGACTGTCTCATCACCTACTTATCCACCCAAAGCAGTACACTATTCCTATTACAAAACGGGAAAGTGCATAGAATGTCAGGTCATGTATTAGTAGGAATTCCCAGAGGATTTGGAAGTATGTAATTTAAATGAGGCCCAGTTATATCAGACTGCAGCCCACAATGATCTGCTAGTGGTATTACAGACAACCACAGCAACATAAGTTACATACATATCTGGAGCTCGTGCTAGAAGCAATGGTTGTCAGCACACATGTTCCAGATGACTACCATGACATAGCACATGACTTTGCAGTTAGCCAACTGGTTAACATAATGGTTAATGTACCCTCTACCTTGTTCTAGGGTACAACAAGCATGTTTCCCTTTACTCTGTTAATGATACCTTTGGCTAACATACCTTAAACACATACCTTACTTTCCAGTAGGGTGGCTTCCATCAATCAGGCTGTGGCTGTACACCAAAGCTGACATAGGTCCCACAGTTACTGTTATGTGTTGTTGTTCTGTACATTCTGCAGCCTTTCTAACTATGCCTATTGCCTGCAGCAGCAGCAGCAGCTTCAGGATGTAGCACACACATCTGTATGTAACAAGTAGCTGCTACCGACATTCTGTCTGTGCTGACATAATCCCTTCCCCAGTAATGCCCAACCCAAAATGTGAGAAACGGGATGGAATCTACATTGAGGCCTTAGAAAATGTTGTTAGTTGCATGGGATTGGCTGATTATAAAGCAAATCAGCTGTATATGTTGCAGATTGGTTCAGAGACAATCACCTGCTAATAAGAACCATCTTAAAAAGGCAAACGCCTAGCTAGGGGTTAGTTTGTATGATTAACTCGTTTACACAGTACTTGCATAGCTGTATCTTTCAACAGAGGAGTTTTGTACTTCATCAGGTATGTAACCATTTTGTTTCCAACATGATGCATATGTTTGAATATACTTAGAGGGGATGGGGATTACAACAGTAAGCCTTTCCTAGAACTGTACTAATGACATGCCAGTGATCTCCAGCTGTATTATACTTACAGAAGATGTAGAGTACAGCAAGGGTATAATGCTCTGCATTAACTAGGTACACAGGTCTCCTGGATACTGCCCTTATTAGCAGTTGTAGTAGTAGTCAGATATTTGGTTGGCATTGTCGTTTATAGATATATTATGGGTGGGGGTTTCCCTGTTTTGGGGTGCACTACAATGAACTCCTGTGTTTGTTTTGTGATCATACTTGAATATCTATCATGTCACAAACACCAGTGGGTCACCATTTCTACTATCCTAGCTGCTTCCACAACCTTTCTATGTTTGGCTCACTGTTGATTAAAAGATGTGTAATCAAGTGGGAAATACAAATAAGCTTCCTTTATTGCTGTATCACTACATAATGTACTCCCAAGTATGTGATCCTAACAAGTGTTCTAATTTATTTGCATTTCAGGAGATATCATACATGCCAGATGCTGTCCACCTTTCACTGAGACAGAAAACAACCTCATTTTTCAGACCATGAGACAACACCACCAAGTCATGCTGTCCAGAGGGAGGGCAAATAGGCAAGAGCGAACAGCCTTGTGGGATGAATTGCTGCACAATATTAATGTGTGGGAAACCACAATTGCACATACGAGCAGGTGCGACAACATGCCACTGACATGACCAACTTGTCATGCAGACTTGTAGTGGACGTGGCCAGGGATCTTCAGGTCATTGGCAGTGGGCCTGCAGCAGAACATCCTCTGTCAGACACTGAAGAATTCCTGGCAAAGCTTGCAACACAGGACAGGTCCCAGACATCCATCGCCCCAAATGGTGTGGATGTAGGTGCAAACTTTTCCACTCAAGAGGAGCATTCAGGTATGCTTAGTTGGATCAGCATTGGAATACTGTAGCATTCAGCATGTCAGAGTACACATAGTTTTACATGGGTGGCAGGTGTTTTGTTGGGGGAAGATTAGCTGCAGTTTTAAGCTTATGCACAGTGTGTGATCCACATAACTGTTAACATAGCAGCTAATGTAAATGTGTGACATTTTGAAGTATTAGCCCTGTTAAACTGTCACATTCACTGCTGCATACATTACCTCTCCCTCACATTTTTCCAGGACCATCAGGAATAGGAAGAACCCATGCTTCTGTTGTTAGTAAGCACAAAACTGTTTTGTCAGAGAAGTAGATTTAGTTCACTGCATTCACTCAAGTGTCATCATAGGCCTGCAGGCTGGATTGATGTACTGTATGCACAATTGCAAACTGTACAGGTATTTTCTGACTGTACACAATTTAGACATATGCTTTATAGGTGTGACCACAGTAATTGATTTGACAGTATTGTCATGACATTACAGATTGCCATAACTGACAGCTTTGCAGAGTTTTGCAGAATGTCAACAGTTTGCTCATGAGATTCTTGTGGAAAGAACATTAATTCCCAAATGATTAGTTATGTGGTTTAGAAAATAATGTCCTCATGTCCTACTTTATGAAGTTGTGGGTTATACAGGTGTATAATAGTGATGGCAGTATATACAGCTTAGCATATATTGCAACATAGTACTACATAGCATAGTAGTGCAGGTATTAATGTAATGCTTTTCCTTTTTTATCACAGATGACCAGGGAAGTTGGCCTTTGTCCCATTCACAACCTGATGTCAGTGTTGCTTCAGACTGATGATGATGGTGGGCAAAGTGAGGCATAGATGGGGGTTGCAGGGGCTGAATTTACATAGAGGTCAACATCCCTCATCTGCCCTCATTATCACCATACACAACCAGTATCCCTATGCATATACAATTCTCTGTGGCCACAGATATTGGACAGTTGGAGGGTGGGGATATTGAATGGGAAGTGTGGCTACTGTGGCTGTAGTGACTGTCGACACTGGCCATGGCCAAACAGTTGGCAAGGTTCCACACAGGCAGATTAAGGGTGCTTGTAAGAGGCCTATTGTTCCTCCACCACCTGTTGTAGATGTCTCATCTTGTGTCACTTGGCTTATGTTTAGGGCCATCATGGAGGCACAGGCATGTATGGGAAAGGAACTCAAGATGAATGTTCAAGGTTATGGATGTAGCACAGTCTGACATTCATGACTGTCTCCACCAGATTGCTGATACCCAGGATTGGTTCACTAAGACAGTGGAAAGGCATTGGTCTGAGACAGATCTCACACTATTTGTCTTGGAATACACATTATCTGTGATGGAATGTCTGGTTGCAGTTGAGTGTAGGCCTCATGGAAGTAGGTCAGCAACTACATTTGCTGAGAGTCAACGTGACCATGCACAATCACGCTTCCATAGTGGCAGTACATACAGTGTTCCAGAGGGGAATATGCTGTCCACACCAAGACGTGGCAGGCCATGGGCTCATGGCTCTGGGTGGTCCCATGGAGGACAAATTGCCAGCAAACAGCAGGAGCACAGCATGTGACCTTGGGCATGGATGTGCCACTGAAACTCCTGACAGAGCCAGTTCACATGTTTGTAGACAGAGACAATGAACTGTCAGCTCTACCATGCATGGCTCACATCTGTCCAACAGACAGACACGTAGGGCTAACATTGAGTTTGGCTGTGTACACTCAGGCACTCACACACCACTGTCACATTCAGGTCACCAACAAACACACATGCCACATTTCCATGGTCCATTCTGCCTGTATTCCTACTTGACACACACATGCTTGCCAACCTACCTAGGCCTCCTGCATCCTCACCCAACACCCTGTGCAAGTGATGATAGCTGTGCCACATCCCTCTCATCTCTCTAATGGACACAGGGAAATAAACCTATGTGTCTAATGCACAAGTTGACTATCGACATTAATATGAATGTGTTTCATCTGATGTTGCTTTTGACATGCTACTTGTACTGTTCATTTTCAGAATTTGTACGTTGCCATTTATAGTGACTATAGCATAATAGTGTGTGTACGTTATGATGGATGCTGTTGTAATGGCTGTGTAGTCACACAATGACAGGTGTCACATGGAAATGTTTCTGTCTCACTTTCAGGATTGTGTAGGGCACACCTATGGGTACACATCTACAAACAACCCATCAATGTCAGAGCACAGAATTGAATGTCAGCACAAAAGACAAATGTCAGAAAGGTAACACAGTAAAGGTTCCAGGGTTCATAGATTCATATGTGTTTAATAGGCTAACAAACACAAGGGCTCCTTTAAACCAAGGCATGCCTCTCTAAATGCTGTCAAGTTATGATACCATTGATAGGTGTAAGCAGAGTTTTGGGAGCTGAAACATCTACAAGCTGGGACTTGGGGGTTGAACCATCCACACTTTCCCTGTGTCCATTGTAGACATTGGTCTACAAGCAGGTATTCCCCATCCAATTATGTAACTTGCACTTGATTTGCATTAGAGAGGAAATGTGCTTCACATGGATGGGAGCCTGTTCCATATAGGGTGTAGTCTCTGGGTTATATACATATGTCCCCAGGATGTCCTATATATACCACTGTCAAAGTGTAGGGCTGTAGAACAGGTAATTATGGTGCTACTTCTTTTGTGGATATGCAAGAGGTCCACAGTGTGTTCTGACACTGCCCTGTACGGCAGGCATGCACCACCCCTCCAAAGCATGTAGAAGACAGACTATTCAGATAGGGTCTTTACATGGTCTGCATAGGACATGTTATGTACACCATGTACTGCTTTACTGAGGAACCTCTGTGGAAGTTACAGTTGTCGGATATGCTTGACTATTTACATATCAAAGGTGGCATTGCACCAATGCTAGGTCTGTTGAATGCCGATTAGAGTGGAACAATGGCTTCCTTGGATTTATATGCCATACCTTTGTTTATAGGTTGCACAACACAGAATGATGTCCACAATATTACAGACTCACGACAGTCAAAGGATAGATCACTATCTGTGTCCGTAAGTCACTGACTACTCGGTCAACTGTTTGAGGTGTGCTGACAATATGATAGTAATAGGGGTGGGGGTGGATGACTTCCCTAAAGATAGTATTGTGCATTTCTTGGTATTTAGTGTTTGTCCATGGCTCTGACAACAACTGTATGTCTGTGTCAGCCCCTCCTGGAGAACATTTGTGTCAGTGTTGAATTCAATGACATCTCCTCATTTGCATGAAGTCAGCGATAACTAGAATGTTGAATTGTGTGTCGGTTTGACTTCTGGGTTTATAGACTGTTCCTCCATGACATATTGCTCTATGTGTTGATATGTGTGTTGTTTTCACAGAGTGTATATGGGGCTGCTGAGGGTATTTTTTATCTGGACTTTCTCTATGAGGTGTTTGTGATTTAGGTAGGGTACATGTCAGTGCCTCAGCTTAAGTCTGCTTTGGATTTTGTGTGATGGCTGCAGCGCGTGTACCACTCACTACCTTACATTAGGACTACTTTTATGTGAGAGTTTTTCCTCCAGTGACATTGTGTATATACATTTCTCATATACCATATCAGTTTGTTTGATTTTGAAGTGGTTGTGGGTAAATATGTTGTGACTTCTACATTGCCTCAGGATGCCCATATCCACCAGAGGGGTAAAGGTCACTGTGGGAATCCTCATATCCATGGCAACAGATCCTTTATTATTGGTTACACAGTTGTACTGAGAATATCACTCAATGTCACAAGTATCTATTCTGCAACCATGGGGACAGTGCTTGACAGTGCATGCTGGTTGTCCTGTGTGCAACTCAGTATTGGAATTAATGACATCATGGTTTCTGAGAAATATGTCACCCAAGGTGTCTGGTTCTGCATAGAACACTGCAAAACACTAGAGGGGAAAGTAATAAGTACACCCTGTAAAGTTAAAGATGACGTATTTAGGCAGTTATTCTGAAGTTACACACTAATCAAGCAGTGCATACTGGGAAAGAACAATTACCTTATGAAGAATGCTGAAAAGAGGGGAGTCACCTGAATTATTCCTGCCTATCTACTACTACTGCTGGTTTCAACATGGCCTCACTACGGTGGGGTATAAAGCTCCTACACTTTGTTTCTCACCAGAAATAAAACATTAGCACCAAACTCAGGATAAGAAGCAGGCCACAGCCTGTTCGTTGGTCAACATACTTGTCACACATGATGCAAGGCTCTGTAGGCTTGTTGTAGCCTTCTCCAGGTAGATGCCTTAACTAGGAACCAGACTAATCATTTGACATTTGCTTATGTTATGCCTTGGGTTTCAAGGCTCATAGCATTTGACTAGGATACCGACCTGATGGTGATTAGGAGCAGAGATGCTGCATCACAATATAAGGTTAAGTCTCTGGTAACATAGATGTCCAATGTTGCTCCATCAAGCTCCACAGTGGCAGTGATCCATGTTAGGTGACAGTTGCATAGTAATTCACGCAGCCTGGCCTTCATAGGTTCATAGGTAGATACTAGGCTATTGGCTCTAGGGCTTATATAAGCCTAGGCAAATGGTACCCTGGTTTTTGCCACCCAAGAAAATGATTTTCCTGTGCCCCTGTCAAGCAGAGCCACAGAAGTGATCCCTGGGGTGAATTTCCTATCTTCCATCCAATCATCAAGATTTTTCTTGAAAAGTGCTAATGAGGAGCTTTGTTTGATATAGATAGGTAGATTGTTCCACAGTATGAGAAGTTTCTGGGACAGGAATCTATCCCTCCAGCATGTTCTGCTTATTGTGGTGACAAGGTTTAGGTCCCTACAGCATGTAGCTCAGAGGGATTGGGATTTCTTTACGTGGAGCATGTCCAACAGCTCTGGGTTTGACATAGTTTTGTATGTTAGGCAGAGATCGCCTCTGAGTAGGCAATATGCAACAGAGTAAAGTTAGAGATTTTTGAGACGGTCTGCACAGGGCTTCTGTTTGAGACCGGTAATCCTCTTTGTGAGGTATTTCTGTGGCCTTTCCAGTTGTAGATGTCTTGTGAGGTACATACCGAAAGGGGCATTGTACTCTATAATGGGTCTAATGAGTGATGAGTAGAGGGGAACAATGACCTCTTTTTTCCTGAATGAGAAACCTTTTGTGATGACGTGTGCCATGTAGAAGGATATCCTGACAACTGTGGCAATGTGATTGTCAGAGGAGAGACTACTGTCCACCTGTGTCCCAAGGTCTCTTATCACACTTTCTGTAATGGTGATGATCTGTGTGACATGGATGTGAGGCCTACTGCAAATGGGTGGCCACATTTGGGCAATGTCTCTGTCAGTCCCACATGAACTAGGTATGTCATACTGTACATTTCTGTTCCCATAACACTTAACTGTGTTCCCACATCATTTCATGCAACATACATACATTTGCTATCTGGTTATTTGACAGACATTGTAGACTTGCAAGGCTAAAGTAATGACAGGAACCTTGGACAAGTTTTCTGTGCATGCATGGACATGCTCATCTTCACTGCAAAGAGTGCCTACAGAGAGTGTGTTTGAGGCTGTGAACCCCAAGGGTGTAGCAGCATGACCCTTACTTTACTGGAGTTGTACATTTTCACATTTGTAAGTGTGGTTTTGCAAGCATGCCTAATAACAGGATTATGGTTCATTCAAGTGCCACAAGCCTGGCAAAGCAGTGTACTCAATCTACCATGCTATACCACACTGTCAGGTACTGTTTTACCTTAGAATGACACCATAAAGGTAATAACATGTTACATGTAAGCATCTGTCAGATCACTGCCTAACCATGGCCTGTTGTGACATATACACGAGCAATAATCTTTTGCTAATGGCTTTGTCTCTGACTGTTGCAGAGATGTGGACAGCATCCCCAAATCTCTACTCCTACTCTACCTTGCAGAGAGGTAGTGCATCCACTGACCCCAGAAACTATGTGAAAGAGTTGCATCTACATTAAAAACCTTGAATCCATGCACTCTCTCACACACCTGTCACTACATATGTCAATAAATGGTGTGCCAACATGCCCAGCTCACCTCCTACTCAACCCAAACCCACATCACGCATACCTACATATGCGGCGGTCCATACCAGAAACATACCTAATCACCAGACAACTCACAAACAGAAATGCAGGCATGCTACACATAATGCTACCTCTGTAGAACACAGTACACATAATGGCTAATGCATTACTATCTCACTGGTCAAACCCTTACTGCAAAAAACAAATTCAAACTTATTAGTCATAGGTGATTACATCATGAGTCACACTGATGTCCCTTTTACCAGGCTAGATAAGGTAAAGGTCATGGTCAGCTGTCTGTGAGGTTATTGTTGTTCTGTAAGACTTGAGACGTACCCCTTTGGATTGTGTGAGGACAGACATAACTGAGCTGTCATACTATGTGTCTCAGGCAGGTATGCCCTTGTCCATAAGCTGAATTTTACCTTCAGCTAGGATGATGCCAAAATATGAACAGAAGAAGATTGACTTCAATAATAGGCTTAGTGTCTGGTGTCGATCTAAGGGGATCCATTATCTGTCAACCTCAGTTGACATGCTCAACAGACCTCAGTGCTTTGCCACAGATGGTCTTACTCTGTTACACCTGGGATTTCAGATACTGGCCCAGGCTATTGCCACCCCCATAGTGCATTTTTTAGGAGGTGTCTCAAGGACAAAATTTCCAATGTAAAAACCCCAGGTACAAACAACCTCAATGTTATGCTGCTAAACCCTAGGAGTGTCAACAGGAAACTGCACTCACTGGAAGCTGTCCTCATCTTGGAACATGCAGACCTTTATGCAGTCAAAAACACCTGGTTCAAGGCTGTGGAGAGCACCACAGCAATATCAGGCTACACCTCCTTCTACATGTGCAGACCTCAAACTGAAGGCATGCAAACTAATGTTGGCAGTGTATAAATATTCATTAAGGTTATATACACACCCACATCGGTTACACAGTATGATTCCATGGATACAGTTCAGGTGCAACTGACTGTTTGTGTGGGCACCTATTCAAGTTATTGCCAGCTACAGGAGCCCCTCCATGAATCAGAACACCCAGTCTGCTTATTTGGATCTACATGAGTCTATCGAGATACATTTAGACACTATGGTTTGGGGTGACTTTTACTATCTGATGACTGAGTAGATTAGCCTTCCTCAAACTCACTTGTCTTCCAACAAAGATATAGGTAATCTCTACACTGAAAAATGCAACCAGCAGGTTGGCATCCAAAAAAAGTAGGCTCTAACATACTTGATTGGGTGCTTATCAATATGGGCAATCACTGTAGCACCCCCACTGTGAGGTCTTCCTGGTGAGAATGGATCGGTCATCGGTCTCATTCAAACTAGGTATCACACCTGACAACCCCCCACTTGCACAAACACACTAAAGATGTTCCCCAAACAAGATTATAACCCCCATGGGATGGTATAAATAGCTTCACTGCACCTCCTCCCTTAGATGTAACTGTCAACTATGCCGAGCTCTAAACCAAACACCAGTGCTTTATACAAACACCTGTATGACTGCATTGACTTGACTGCACCTGATATGAGTACAACAAGCTCCTCATGGTGAAGCAAACCTGCCTGGTGGACAACTGCCAGTAACAAGAGTTACAATAATAGAAAAACATTGCTGTCTAAAGGTAGGAGGGAGGGAGCCCCCATAAACTGCAAACACTCCCCTCTCAGCTTAAACTAGCATATAAATGTTATTGTGAAGCCCTCCAAAACAAAGTATGGGTCCAAATTAGCCTCCTCCACAAAGGACAATCACAAGGCATTCTATAGTTATATCTGTAACCCAAAAGGAAAGGCCCATTTATGTGCCAAACTCATGGTTAAAGATGCCTCATATACAGAGCCTGTTAATATAGCTAACCTTTTGACCAACAGGTTCTGTGAAACCGTCACTCCCCTGTCCCTACCACAAGTACTCCATGAGATCCCTACCACCTGTCCTCGACCTTGTATCTGTAAAGAGCAGATTGAAAATGGCATCTCTATGGACAAAAAACACATCATCTATGGGACCTGATAACATCACAGGCTCCAACATGGAGTACTAACACCATTGGGAAATCTTTGTAATCATAGTGTAACCACCAGAATGGAAACAGCCACCGCTATCCACTTCCACAGAAGTGGTGCATCCACTGATCCCAGAAACTATATATATCTTATCCTGACTAGCCATATCTGCAAGGCCATGGGGCAAATCATTACAAACCTTATCAACAAAGATATAGGTAATCTCTACACAGCTGACCCTACACAGTTTGGATTTGTCAAAGAAAGATCATGCCTGTTAAACTTGTATGTCTTTGAGACAGTCACCTAGGACTTGAATGATGAGAAATCTGTGCATAGAGCATACCTGGACTTAGCCAAAACATTTGACACTTTCCCCACTCAGCTATCACTGAAAAATGCACCCAGCTAGGCACTGACCCTTATATCATTAGAGGGATCATTTACTGCCTCAGTGATAGAGGTTATATAGTCAAAATAGGGGAATTCATCTCCAGTAGTTGAGATCTAAACAGTGGTGTTCCACAGGGTTTAGTTATGGGTCATCTGATGTTTAGACTCCATTTCTCCAAAGTACAAGCACAAAGTACATGTCTGTGGCTGACAAGGTTTGCTGATGTCTGCAAACTGGGAGTGGTTATAGAATCTCCAAAGTATGTTAACATCCTACATGAGAGTCTTACTTGAACAATTGATTGTTGCCAAAGTAATGGCCTTAAAAGCAAAGCAAATATATTTATTATCATTTCTTTTGGTAACAGTGAAATTCCTTCTAAGTATCACATCAATAGCAACACCTGACATACATACTCAGGGGTGAGTGACCTGAGCACACAGGTTGACAGCTAACTTACCTTAGATCATCACGTCTCCACAGTGGTAAGATGGGCATTCTATCATGCTGATGTAATAAGTGAGGGCATTGTCTCCGGGAAAAAGCAGACATCATAACCTCCATGTCCTCTTCCCTCTGCAAACCAATAGTTGACTGCAGTGCCCCTTTTGGTATGTACCTTTTTAAGCACATGTGGCAATTGTGGAGACCACATAGTTTTGTCACATGGGAAATTCAGGTCTTCAGCAGCTGTCCATGGTGATCATCTGCTATCACTGTCACTTTAGTGTGTGTCATACAGACTATTCAGAGGTGATCTCTGGCTTGCATACAAGGAATTCTATGCCCATGCTATATTGGAATTGCTGAATATCTGTAAGTCAAATGGTGCATAGGTTACTCACTGTATAGACCTTAACCTGGCATGTGACATTAATACAACATGCTGGAGAAAGAGAAATGTCTACCAGAGTTTAACACACCTTTGGAACAGTCTCCCACATCATGATGAACACAACACCTCATTGGCCCTCTTTAGATGCAATCAGTACAACTGGATAGGTGACCATAATTTCACCATGGTGGTTCCACCTGTGTCCCTGTTTGACAGGGGCAATAGGTGCTGATTGTGTACATGATGCTAACAACTTGAGTAGGATCTTAAGGTACCAGGACCATTAGTGTAGTAAATTCCAATGAGCCTATGATACAATAGGCAGATGTAAAATACTCTAACATCCACACAATCAAACTTGACTGCAGTGAGAATAGCACCACAACCTATTTATGGCTGTAGAACACACACAGCACACACCCACACTGAGTTCGCTGTAGGGAGATTAGAACCACATACCTACTTAGTCTTAGATAATACAGCTTACAATACTTAATGCATGCACCAAGGCTTAAGTCTAGTATTAGCATGGCTTTAGGTAGTCTTATGGTAAATGACATCAGCAGGCCTGGTTTGGAGGCCTGCATCACCTGCTAGGCCCAAAACAGTGCAAAGCCCTGTTTGTTGTTAAGTCAGTGTGGGATTCATATTTGTTTTGAAGAATTTGCACATACACACCCATACACAGCAAGTGGACTGGAGTGAGATTAGAACACCTACCTATCTACTCTTACATCTTATCACATGTGCCATGGCTTAAGTCTGACATTAACATTGCTTTAGGTAGTCTTATGGTAGATAACATCACCAGCCCTGGTGCGGTACTAGAGTTTGGAGGCCTGCATCACCTACTAGGACCAAAACAGTGTAAAACCCTGTTTCTTGTAAGTCAGTGTGGGGTCATATTTGTTTTGAAAAGGTTGCAAATACACACCCAAACACAGCAAGTGGGCAAAAGTGAGATATCTAGGCATACACACTACAGATCACAATACTTATCATACATGCCATGGCTTAAGAGTTTGGAGATCTGTATCAACTACATGAGCCAAAAAGTGCAAAGCAATGACAGCTTTGAAATCAGTGTGGTATGCACATTTGCTCTTTGGGGAGATACACACACACACACACACACACACACACACACACACACACACACACACACACAACAAGTTTGCAGGAGTGAGGTTAGAACTCCTACCTATCCAGTGTTATACACTACAGATTACAGTACTTAACGCATGCACCACAGCTCAAGTCGGGTTTGTAAATGACTGCTAGTCAAGTAATCCTGTAGAACATAAACACCTTGTGTTGAACAACTTGAGAGGCCTACAGAGTCACACTGCATCCTACTGTCATCTGCAGCTAGTAGCCTCACAGTCAAAAGATGGTTTTGTAGCCTTGCTATGTGACAAGAGCACCTATATTAGGAATATGTGTCTGTTTCCATTTTAATGGGCAAGCCTGTGGCAAAGCTAAACTAGCCTTGTCAATGAGTATGCACACAACATAATACAGTGCACACCTTGTTCAGTTGTTGATGTATGTGTGGTGAAATCCAGCAGACACAGGGAGCAACAGTGAAGGTGGGTGTTGTTGCTGTAAAGATACAGACATATGGCTTGACAATATATGTATGTATTCATATACAATGCCATAAATCTTCAAGGTTTCCACATGCTGTAATAGGGAGACGTAGTATGACTCACCACTGTCCAGATGTTTGTAGCAAGTACTCAGATTTGACTCATACTATCTGTGTTTAACATGATATTGTGGTTTGCTGTCAAATGTGGTATTATTTACACATGACGTGAGAGAAGACTGTCAGAACTCTGAGCTTCAGATATCCCCATAGTCCTGAAATTGCAACACATGTTATTCTATGCACTTCCACATATTTGTAAGTGCATTTTATAATGTTGAGCCCTTCCTTTTGGTCCTTTGTCCAACATTATAAGTGTCATAGTGCAGCTTTACACTCCATGATTTGGGTATGTAGGGCAATGCAAACATGCACACGCATGTATAGACATATTTATGTATATAAATATAATAATATGCAATATGTGTATATATATATATATATATATATATATATATATATAATTTTTTACACAAAATTGCATGAGGAGCAATGGATTTGCACTCTGCCTAACTAAGTGTATGGGTATGCTCAGTGGCATTTTTGGCTTGTTTGTGCATTGCTAAGCAGCGCTCAAGTGGGTGGCACATTGCTTATACCAGAGATTTACTCTTCCCTAAACTTAATCCAGTCCACAGCTATCTCTACTCTAGGCCAGGATTATGATATGATTAGAAACACTCAAAGTTGGATCTGACTATATACTCAGGTCCATAAATGAATCTACAGTTTCAATCACTGTGTGCTGTATGTAATATTCACCTTTCTATTTATGTCTCCCAAATCTCATATGCTTAATTTGGGATTTATTTATCAGCATATTACACTTCTGTGACCAAACGGTCAATTTAGTCAAGTTATTTAGCAGACATGCCCCATCTGTAATACATGTAATCAGTATACCCAATTTCAAGTCATCTGCATACAGACTGTAGAACAACTCAAATGAAATGGATAGGTCTACAGAGAAATCTGAACAACTTAGGGCCTATGCCAGAGCCGTGTGCGACACCCTGACTGTAAATAATTATTCCACTTGTCCATTTGCTGTATGATAGTTGCCATGCCCTATATGTCAAAGAACTAAAAATGGTAACCACAAACGCAGAAAACCAACAAAAGACAGCTCGGATGGAGAAAGTCACCAGCTGTATTTATTTCCAAAAGATGAATACCAAAGGCAAACTTGTGTAACAAAAATGTTCATAGAAAAAAAATGCAAGTATAACAACTCCAAGTATAAATCCACTGTCCACAGTCAACAGAAGGAGATAAGCACTTTCGTCCCATTGAATTAAACCGGAACTTCATCAGATGAGTCACAGTCTGTAAAACAATACATATTACTCCATAACATGGCAAATATCTGGATATCTCAGGATTAGAGCCCTTAACATCATCACACAAGCTACCTGCCTTAGTCCTTTGAGCCACAGAGGCTGCTTGACAGAAAGGAGATCATTCATCACACCACCGCCTACATAAATATGTACTTTGTTGTTCTCAATTAACTAACACATGATATTTAAGTTCATATTGTACATTACTGTTTTGACACTGTATGTCATACTAACTGTGTGAAATGCTCACACAGCATAGATGATTTATTGTTATGGCAGTTACAAGGGGACACTGCTGTTTTGAGGGGTATAGAAACAAAAAGGTCATGTTCTGCTAGAACACACACTAGTCTGTCTATCATTTAACATGACTTTCTAACATGCCCCTAGAATGAAGCAACAGTAATCTGTTGCAGTAGTATTGCATGAATGTTCCATGCATGAGGCCAATCAAATGCAAATGGTGACATGTCAGTGGTATGGATGTCTGTAGTACCATGTGGATGTAACTTCTCTTCATATAGCCCCGTATAGTTGCCTGCATAATTTACCTGGCCCATAGCTACAATGACATAACATAACAATCCACTATAGTACTGTGTAGGTTATGGACTTACCTTGCAAGTGCAGCAGTTGACACAACTGTAGTTAATGGCTGACTCTTTCTGATGTGAGAAGTACATATCTGTATGTGAGTAGGAGTAAAGTGTTAGTCCTTAGGTCCATAGGTTTTCAATGAATGTGCTATGGGTTGTCTCTTAGCCAATACCAGGGTGTACTGAGCATAGCTACATTTGCCTACAGGGACATCAGCAGGGGGTTCCTCCTCAGATTCCTCCTATTACTGTGGCTGTGGTGGCTAAGGCACCAGTGGGAGGCTGTGCATGCCTTCCATTTGCTGATGCTGCTGCAGCAGTTTCCACAGGATCAGATTATAAAGCATAGCACATACTGTGACTATCTCTCCACATGTGGCTGGAGTAAACTGCAGAGCTCCACCAGATATATCGAGGCACCAGAATTCTGACTTCAGAAGCCCAAACACACATTTTGTCATGTTCCTAGTTTGTGTGTGTGTGTGTGTGTGTGTGTGTCCATTCTTCCGTGGGAGTGAGTGTATTTCTGATGGGTGTCATCATCCACAGTTCCAGGGCATAGCTAGCATCCCAAAGAAAATGGCCCTGTGGGATGTGCCCCCAGCAAACACCTGGAACAGCTGTGATGTGTGCCAGATATGGGAGTCATGATAACTGCCAGGTTTGGCAGCACACGCATTTAAGATAATCCCTTGGGCATTGCACATGACTTGACAGTTAATGGAGTGGTATCCCTTGTGGTTAACATAGATTATACCCTGCTATCCAGGTGGTGCCTTGATGTGTACATGAGTGCAATGTATGGCACCCAGTACTTCAGGGTAGTGTGCATGGTAGAAGTTTTGCATATTGCTGGCCCTCACCTCAAGGTCAAGGGGAAAAGATATGTGCTCAATGGCATTTGGAAGCAGACTATTCAGAAATTGGTGAAGTATCCTGGATGTAGATGCCTGTGACAAACCCATCATGTCCCCAGTTGATCTTTGAAAAGTACTTGTAGCTAGTATCCTACGGGCTACACATACTTTAGTTTCCACTGGGATGAGTTCCCCTCTGTTAATCCTGACTCTGAGTCATCACAGTGCGATGCATACATGAAAAATAACATGGTAGCTTTACTTTAAACGCCCCATTGTGTATTATGTATAATGTACTATGCATTATGCGTGACACAGTTGTGTAGCAGTTAGCGTTGTTGCCTCACAACAAGAGGTTTTCTGGTTCGATTCTCAACTGGAATGCCTTATGTGTGGAGTCTGCATGTCGTCTTTGCATTTGAGTGGGTTTGCTCTGGTTTCCTCCAACATTCCAAAGACATGCAGTAGGTTGATTGGACACTTTAAACTGGCCCTTAGTGTGTGTGTGGTGCATCCTCCAATGAGGGTTGTGCCTTGAGTTAGCAACCTGAGCCCGTAAATCCTGTAACTGGTACAGAAACAATGAATGGTGCATAAACAACAGAGAGAGAAAGAGAGAGATTATGCATTGGCTTCTCGCAGAAATATGCAAATGTGCATATTTTTGTGAGCTGAATTTGCATTAGGAGTACTCTATAAATTATGACAACAAAGTAAGATACTGGAAGCCAAAGTATCAGGTATGTCTTTGTTTTATTCCTAAAATATGACATACATTAACTTCTGCTTCCTTCATGCACATGTGGGTTCCATAACCTGTCTTGTAGAGAATACCTCTTTTGACTTGGAAGATATAGCATGAAATGTTCAAAACAAATGCTGTGATGATGATTTCCTTTCTTGACACAATTTAAACTTCTCTTCCACTCATGCATTCACATTGATCTTGACAACAGAGAACAATGAATAGTTCAAAGACAAATTATCAGCCATGCACTTATTTTTTCATTCATTTTCTTTCTTTCCCTAATTTAGTTACTGATTAGCACCTCACCACATACACCTGTAACTCTCAGTCTCTTTCCCTAATTCACTCTAACAGATTCACAGATAGACGGGAAACAATACCATCATGTGGGCAGGAAGGTTATTTTCCAACAATGCATTTGAGTGCTGAGTGTGCAATGATGTTAGACAAGTGACAAACTTTGTTTCTGCATGTATGACCATTCAAGCAACTCCTCACCACTTTCACAGCCCAGTCTTTGTACTTTCTGAGCCAACCTGCAAACTCCACAGCTATTAGTTTATCATAGCTAATTAACAGTAAATCCAGATGCATACAAAACAGAAGTCAGTCAGTTTAACCGACAACATGCCTCTGCCCTCCATAAGAATAGCCTGTTTTTGATTGTCAATAACCTGTTTTTGATTGTCGGTATGTCTAAAATTTGACTATGATTAAACTGAAGGAAATAATGGCCACAGTAATATGCTCCAACATATTGCTGTCAGACAACTACACTGCCTTTGTCTGGTAAGCCATTGTGTTGATAGCTCAACAGTATAACAGTAATTGAGTACCTGTTCTATCTTATGCCATAACACAGAATTCTTCATAAACAATTGCATACTGACAGTGTACGCATCTGAAAACTGACTGCAATCAAAGTGAAATAACTACCACTGCCAAAGTAATTTTGCTTCATCTTGCTGATCTCATACCTATCGCCTGCCTCTCACATAAAATGGTCACAAATAAATGTAATACAAATGACTGTTTAATAACAGTCAGGTAAATCCCAAGCAGTCTTACTCTAGCCTCCACAGCTCCAACAGACATTCACTTTTTCACTACACTTCTGTTGTTTAAATGTGAAATTAAATAATCATCCCAGATTCTTTTATCTTATTAGTCTCAGACATGTGCTCTGTCCTTTCTGACAAGCCATGTTAATGACCATTTAACAGTTAGTAAATACATATCCTTTACTCCCTCAAACAGTATAGATCCATAGCACAAAATAATCACTTCAGTGTGTTTATGCCTCAGAATATTCACTTACTGTCTGTCTATACTGTAGTTGCTTCACTGATCAGCTAAAAGACATTTTGGCTGCATTAAAGTATTTTGTATTGTTTGGACAATGTAAGCACTCCCTCAAACCTGTCAAATCATACCACATATTATTTATTAGTGATCAAGTAAACAACCTTTGCTTTCACACACAGCATGCATCACCACCTCATACCTAAAATCAAATGTATTCTAACTCTATACACCTCAATTATGATAACAATTATGTCTAGTCTCCAGCCAAGACCACACTTGCTGCTTGTTTCTGAAGCATATTCGCATCCTATTCACAATTGTCCTGTGCATTGATAATGCTACACATAGATTTTGGAGTACTTACAATTAATGAAATGCTCTCTCTCTTTCTCTCTCCTTCTTTTTTCCCCAAAACATTATGATATCTGATGAAAACATTTACGCCATGTACTATTTGATTATTTTAAAGCTGAAAAGTTAATTCCTAAAAAGCTGCAACACAGAATCATGACAAGAAAGTGTCAGACATGATTAAGAAGCATTATTAAGTATATAAATGCAAGACTTATATGTTTGCATTAACAAGTACCCACATTTACTAAAAAAGTTGGAAGAAATGAAAAATGCAAGTGCCAATTAACAGAAAACAGTGTTACAGATAGATTTAATAGAGTACAAAGTTGTATAACTTATTCTTGCATGACACAGGTCCCCCTCTATGACCCAGGAAACCCAAAACACATACTTAAACTAGCTTCAGATACTCACAATTCAATTCAGTACCATATTCATAGGCAATTTAACTACCCCACTGCAATTTGGGAATCATGCATGACTCCAAACCTCTTGCAGGTCTTGAGATTCCTGGACTTTGTCAACACAAACACCCTTGACTAGATAGTCTGTACAGATCTACCAGTGGGGAAAACATACTGGATCTGGTCCTCACTTACATGGGAGAACCCTGCTCACCTTTCTAGTGTAATGTCTTGTCTAGCAAGGTTGGACTATAAATCTGACTCCTTTGAAATACGAATAAAACCCTGGACTCCTGCTAATCCTGGAATATTTAGGAAGTATTGTAAGGCAAACTTCTTGCTATTAAATGATAGAGACCCCGTGCAATCAAATTAAAAGATGAATAAAGACAGTTATGCCTTATGCCTATCAGGAATAAGCGCCATGCAAAATGAAAAAAAAAAAAAACAAACAACTCTAGTGGAATCCCATCATCAATAAGCAGTGTAACAAAAGGTCAAAGATCATGGTAAAAATGTCATTCTCTCATTCATCTAAGCAAGCAACTCAGTGGGAAAATCAAGTCTATCAAAGCTAAATTTTAGGTAAAAATGGTCTCCCGGGCCAAGGAAAACCATAAGGCTTCATTTAGCTATGTCTGCAACCTCAAAGGTAATGCACAACAAAAGGCAGAGCTAATTGTAAATGGAGCCACCTACAGTGAGACAGAAGATATAGCAAATTTACTGGCTGACAAATGCAGCTCCAGTTTTACCCCTCTCTATCCCATAGTCATCCCTCAGGAAATGCCATTGAACATAACCCCCCAAACTATCAATAGGAAGCAAGTCCACAACATTCTCTCCAAGGCCAAGAATATCATATTAATGGACCAAGATAATATCTCAGAATGCCTTCTAAATTCCATGAAATATGATCTATCAGAAACACTAGAGCCACTATTTAACCATAGTCTCCAGAGAGACTTCATGCTATACAAATGGAGAACTGCAACAACCATCCCTCTACACAAGGGTGGACCGTCTATGGACCCAGGTACTTACAGAACTTTAAGTCTGACTAGTCTCATGTGTAAAGCAATAGAATAAAAATATCATCAAAATGATTAACAATGATAAAGGAAGTCTTCAGACACTGGATCCAGGGCAATTTGGTTCTGTCAAGGGCAGATCATGGCTAATTGTCCTGTTCAGCTTCTTTGAGAAGGTCACCAAATACAATGGCTGAGGTCAAAATGGTGCATACTGCTTATCTTGACCTGGACTAGACAAACTAATATAATTAAGTATAAACTCCTATATTACCAGCTGGATAGCGAGGTGGTTCTAAGACAGGACACAAGAAGTTAGAATAGAGGATTCCAGCTGCACAAAAAAGACTAATCACTAGTGGAGTCCATCAGGGCTCTGTGCTGGGTCTACTCATTTTGGCATCTACTTCTCTGAAATCAAGGCCAATGTCAATGGCCTCTGGCTGACCAAGTTTGCAGGAGATTGCAAACTTGGTGCAATCATAGAATCCCAACAAGACAATAACATCCACCAAGAAGTACTGACTCAGACAAATAACTGGTGCCAGAGCCACAGATTAAAACTCAGTGCCAAGAAATGCATAATAGTTTCCTTTGGGATGTCATTTTCTCCTGGAAATTACCTCACTGATGGCACACTCCTAATAGTAGACATAGAAGTCAGGCATTTGGGGACACATATAGTCAGTAATCTGACCTTCAAACATCATATGTCCACGATAGTAAGGAAATCATTATGTGTTCCACAACTTATAAACAAGAGGTATGGCTCTAAACCAAAGTAAGTCATTGTTTCATTGTATTCAGCCCTCATCAGACCAATCACTGAGTACAGTGTTCCCCTCAGTATGTATCTGACCAGGCACATACAGCAACTGGAATGTCCATAAAGATTCCTCACAGAAAGGATACATGACATAAACAACATGTCTTACACGGATCACTTCAAAGTCCTGTTCCTTTACTCAGCCCCCTATTGACTGTTGAGGGTGAAATATGCCTGACATACAAAGCATCCTTGAATCATGTTCTGATGGATCTTCTGCATGTCTGCAAAAGAAATAAAATCAGAATTACCCAATCAAGGAACTTGAACCTTGCTTGTGACAAAAAATGTTGGTGGGTCAAGTATGCATCTCAGAAACTACCCCTTCTTTGGAACAGACTTCATATCCATGTGAAGCAGAGTTCTTCTGTAACACATTTCAAGGGTAACATGGACCAGTGGAAATTCACCCCTGGTATGGCACTGTGTCCCTATTGGGTAGAAGCAGCCTGAAAATGCTTGACCACCCAAACCTAAACCTACATATACCACTTAGAATAACTGTAGTGCTCCTAAACTTGTCAGATAAATTTGGGATATAAATTTGGGAACTTAGAGAGGCTTTGTCACTCTCTAAAGCGTATATTATTATATTGAGACAGCTTCGGGATCTCACTGCATTTTTTCTTTTAAAATTTCAAAGCTCAGATTCAGAGATTGACACAGTTGTTCAGCTCTTAAATAGTCTTGGTTTAAATAAACATATGCTTTCTATTGCATACAAATCCTTCTCTTCTTACTTATATAAAGGGGAGATTATTTTTGCTGATTATTGGAATAAGCTAGGTTTGAATTTATCTACACAACAAAAACTGTGGTCGATTAATCTCACACATAAGTATTCCCCCTTTAAGAAATTTACCTTCACTCAATTTATGATTATAAACAATCTGTACATTACTCCAACTCATCTTAATAAATTTAATTCATCTCTATCTAACTCATGTCCGTGTTGCTGACATCCCCAAGCCGACATTATTCACATTATGTGGTTTTGCAAGTATGCTCACAGCCTATGGTGTTCGCTTAGGATAAGATTAAGTAAAATGGGTTACCATAAGTCAACGTTATCTTGGGAATTGGCACTCCTCCATATCACCAATTTTAACATGACACCTTTTAGACTCAGAGCGCTTATCACCATCTGTCTGTTAATTAAGTTTTATATTACTAAACACTGGGTGGACCGAACCAAATTATCTTGGAGTGAATTTATTGCCCTGGCAGTTAAATATATAACTTCTCAGAAAATGATAATTGTTAACCCACGCAAGAAGGTGGAAAAACAGAAACTCTGAGATTTTATTTTCCAACTATTAACGGTGGTTTATTTCTGTTTTGAGGTTGTTGTTATGATTTTTTTTGAGTCCCATTATTCTTGGCTTGATACTTGGAGTCTGGTTTGAGTTCTCCTAGCGAGTTGGGCACATATTTTATTGGTTAGTAAGCTAGACATGGCACTTTGTATATAGTTCTTTGTGTTAGTTGTTCGTCTTGTATATGTATTATTGTATAAACTGAAATAAAGAATTTGAAAAAAAAAATTGGGATATATGCTTGTGATTAAAAGGGCCCATGTGGTCATTTTCCTAGTATTTGCCTATGGATCTATGACATGATGGATACCTGACCCAATTTATCTTCCCTTTTTGAAACAGGCTGCTCTTACCTGTTAAGCAGGATAATTCCCTAGCAACCTTTAAAGTTAGTCTAGATGGCTGGATGAGTAATTGTAAATTTTCACAGGGTATAGGTGGAGAATCCCTGTTTAATGGGGGACATTGATAGTCTCACAGCAGTACATATCTTTCAAGATTTCTGAAGAATTTCCAGATGATTTCCTCTTATTTTTGTCCAGTTCCTTATACAATTTATGGTTTTCTGACAAAGCACTAGTATGGTCTGAGGATTAATGTCACTAAATAATGATATGCCTTTGAGTTTCATATTTCATGTCCTTCAGAAATTGCATGCTGACACAAATTCTGTTATTTTAGAAACTTTTTAAGTGTATAAAAGGAATATTTAATATGTTTCCCTATTTTGGGCCTTTGTCTCCACATTATGTCGTGCTTTGTCCAGATCTCATGTGTCAAGAGGTTAAGAGGTATGCACTACTACTGGGGGATGTGGCCGAGCTTCTTGATGGTCTGTTTTAGCTGTAAATTTATTATGAGTCTATGTACCTACAGATGAAGAGAAAGCAAGAACCATGACAATGAAAATAGCAAAATGCAATGCCGTTAATGTTTGCAGCAATTCTGAAGTCCAGTTGACTTCTACATCCTCACACACAAACAAGTGGGCCAATATAGATTGTGAAATGAAGAACATATCACATTTTACATGAAAAAGTCAATATAACATCTGTTCCAGTTTTCAAAACCCAACAACTTTGTAGGAAAGTTTACAGCAGTTTCAAAATCTAACCAGCTATCATAGCCACTCCATTGGCATAGAGGGATAAAGTTCTGAGAGCTTCCCAGCAGACCCCAGTTCAGTTAGCAGCCAGAATGACTAAGCGGGCAGTAGAGAGGGATGGATGTTATCATCCTTGGAGAATGGTAGTCCTGTGGGCATCTCTGGAAATGATCATTGGTGGAGGCTGGGAATATTGCTATCAGGAGATGAGTCCAAAGTAGGGAACAGGGTAGGAACTTGACTGAGCTGCCGCAGAGGTGGGGTGAAACATAGCACATCCCTATTGTATGCCTTTCCCTGGACTTTACAACAGGAATTATGAGAGGGTTAGCAATGGGGTAGGTCATAAAACAACTCCCCTGGAGGATGTTGATGGCCTGATCCCCAGATTTCATCTGCTAGGACTGGGAATGCCCTCAGGATCCACCATGTCCCCAGTCCTAGCAGGTGACATCTGGGGATCAGGCCATCATCATCTGGGGATTGGAGGTGGCTGATAAACACATTGATGTAAATGGCTTCCTACTCAATGTCCACATTGAATTATGTGGACAGTGAGTAGGAAGCCATAGGATGGTACAGCGTGTAGACCCCCCCCCCCAGAAAAAAACTCTGAAAGCTACAATATATTAAAAAGCTTATCTCTGAGGACAACATGGATACTAAAATGAGAATATCTTCATTTTTTTCTGAGGAAGTAATAAATGCAACAGCTGTTCCATTCTTCATTTCTATTGAATTTTCTCCATGGTTGGCAATCTCTAGCCCTTCCATGACCCAGCTAGCCCATCTGTTCATCATTGGAAAAGGCTTGTTATTGCAGTCCATTATTCACATAGCTTACATTTTTTTCTAATCTTAAACCTTACCTTCTGCCTCCTCCACAACTGGCACATGGCTTGTAGTAGCAGTTCTTTTAATGAATGTATAATTCCATGCATACATTTTTTTTCTTGCTGCAGTATGGTGGGCAGCTTGGCAAGGACTGCACATTAGGTTCTACAACAAGGCCCTATAATCTGATGTCTATCAGGCCAGGTACTTTTACCTTGCCATCACACTACATACCTTCTCTCTCCCACAACATGTGTGAGCAGATATTGACTCCTTAATACCTATTTACCCAATATAGCTCATCCTTTGCCCAGGTGCAAGTCAAGCTAGGTTATCTGGAGCTTAATCTGGGCTTTAGCTCTATATGGTAGAGATAAATCAAAATAATTTTAATCATGATTCCTGAAATAGCAGAACTGAAAGTCTGAATGGAGATGACATGCAAGTCAAACATCTCAGATAATTATAAGTACACTGGGGTAAAGTTGTTTAAGATTTACTAGACATAAGCAGAATGAGTATGGAGGAATAGCACTCACCCTCCAAAATAGGTGTGCAGGATTTTACATATATAACAATGAATGTCAGTATCAATTTTTTTTTTGTTTAAATTATAGTTTATTTCTTAAAATGGCAACATTTATATGAGCTCATCTCACAGTGATTCAGATAACAAAAACTGTGTTATTTAAAGAATGTATAAAGAGTCTTATTTGTAACTTGAATTTATCATGTAATTCTTTATCTAGAAATAAACATTATTGTAAATATAATCTAGCCAAAGCATTATACCTTTACTTTCCCAATATGTTCTTTTTATGTGGGATAAGAGAATACCTATGTGACATGACAATCGCAATAAATTTCCAGTGACACAAAGAAATGAGAAGGTGATATCTTTATCTTTGCAATTGTTTTAATATATGTGGATTTTTAACTGTTAACTGTACAGTGCTGTATTATCAAATATAAGGCTGTTGAAATAGTTTTAATGTTGTCATATACCGTTGTTTTATTTGCATCACTGGTCCCTTGCTCTGTATAAGGTACACACATATCTGTCTCAAAGCTATTCTCTGTCAAGACAAAGATTCATTGTTTAACTATGGATGTTATGTAATATAGAAAGATGTTTGTAAAGTTATTGCTGCCATTCTCAGCATTTCTTACATGATGGGTCAGATGAAAAAAATGCTATTAATGCAAGGAATCCAGCCGGGGGTTAAATCCTGCTTTATAGATAAACCTTAAATTGGGGTAAGTCACTTACATTGAGAGCAAGTCTTTTGAAATTTGACCCACTGTGGTTGGCATAGTCAGGGTAAGTGGTGTATGAGAAATGTCAGGAGTAAGGTACTTACCTGTTTAAGTAAAACATAAGTGAATCTATTGAAGTAATTTGTAGATAATAACTTATCTTAGGAATCATAGACATTCTAATGATTGCAATATTTGGTTCAAATGGTAGGTGAAGATCTGCCTGTTTCTAAGTGAAACATAGCATATATTGCAAATACCATATTAGAAAGGAATTTGAGCTGTACTGCTAAAGTCCTTCACTAGCTTAATTCCTAATTATTGTAGAATTAAGGTTTCCATGTAAACGTAAGCTCGCATATTTTAGATGGCTTGTGGGTTTACAATTAAATGTGAAGATTAGAGATTTAAGCCAGTTAAATTACAAGACAAGACATTCCAAGGTAATATTAAAGTGCTTCTGATATGACATTTATTAGACAGTCTAGGACTTCTGTGAATGTCTCTAAATCATTTAGAAAGTGAGAAATGTTACTTTATTTTTTGAAGAATTAAGTTATAAAACTGTAATATAGCCATGTTTTCCTGACTGCTTTGAGTTGACGTTCTATGGTTAATGTGGGCAGCAAATATAAACATCAAAGGCAAGAACCTTGCTTAGTGCTTCGACTTATTTCAATTCAACCAGAAAAAAAATGGACTTGTTTTATTTTTTTTTAAATATGTTAACTGGGACACAGCATCACTGGTCACATATTATTGATGTTAGCCCAGGGAAGAATAAAGAAGAATAACTGTAGAGAAGCAAGTACAATGACATTCAAGGTGTAACATGAGGAAAGACAAGACTGAATGGAGTGTACAGAACAGTTATACGCTATTATGTACTACAGGATCAAAACAAGTCAGTGCAAGCAGTGCACAGAGCCACTCAAGGTCTAAGAGTAACAGAAATGCAGAGATTATACAGAATACACACATAAGTATTTTCTAAGAAGTCCATTCTCTCTAAGACTGCAGACAACAACCAGCAAATAACAGTAACAGAAATTTTATTAGAGTCTATGTTGAAATGGATTTAGGAATGTTTATTCTTTTGATCTAAATCTATCAGAGTGAACTCATTCAAGTCTATAGCACCATTTTCTACACAGTACTTCTGTTTAATACTCATAGCTCCTTATGGTGTCCAAATGTTTTTCGGGTCTGACATCTTTAATGAAGTGATTTAACAGCTAATAGTAAGCCATTTCAGAAAGAGCAAGGAGTTATTAAAAAGTGACACAAAGATTGATAATCTACGATGTCCTGCAGTACAGAAATGAATCACTGTTTTCCACTTATTAGTCATATTTTCATATTTATGTTAATTTTTTCATAACCGAGAAGCCTACATGGTATTGAGAGATATGATGTGTAGTGGGAGACAGAAACATTCATGACTGATGTTGATTTTTATTACAGTATACTGGAGATATTGCTAATTATGTTAGCAATTATGAAAATAAGCAATATTTCCACATGTACTTAATTGAAAAAAAAAACAAGTAACTTGCATACCACTGAATGGCATCAGATGAAACGAGATATTACTGAAGAAAGCTGTCACTAATACTTATACTGTAAGCCGCACATCTTGGGAGATATTCCACACTATTTATTTTGCTGATTATGCAGTAAAGCACATTTTTATCTTTCTGCAAATATCTCAATAAACATGCAACTAGAGAAGAATTTCTTCTTGTCATGTGTGAAGCTTATATCTGGTGAACAAAACTATTATAACAATATATGACTAGGTTTAGCAAGTTTCCAAGATATGACAATTTGCTTGCAAAGCTTTACAAAAAATATAATCCTGGGTCTATGTGTATTATAACATATTATATTATGTACGGAAAGACTATGTAGATACCATTATTAAATAATTGTTCTTATTGATAACATTCCTAGTTTTATGTTTTATAGCTTTTATTGTTCAAAACATATTTACATTAGTCTGGATCTGTGGCAGGGATGGAGTTCTGACTATAACCCAGGCAACTAGGCTTTGACTAGCAGCCTGGTACTTCTGGAATCAGGTACAAAGAAGGTGAAGGGAAGGGATCATGGACTTCACTCATCTGCCTAGGGGTGGGGTGGGGAAGGTTGTGCACACTCAAGGACACACTAGGATAGATGCAGTCTTCCAAGGAGAGGCAAAGTGGATTACACCAACGGGGTTACATATTTATATTCAACCCTTGGTTAGTAACATGGATGATACTTTATCGCAGGAATGGGTGACAGCACAACAACATGCTTCTATGCATTTTGTAGAAATACTAACTGCTTATTATGAACGTATGGCTGCCCAATTGATATTGGAAGTTTCCCAAATTTATGATGAGGTCAAACCATTTGAAGGCTAACCTTTTTGTGTTACATGTTTTCAGAAACTCACCAAGGAACTTATTGCTATTGAAAAACAACGTAAGGAGAGGATAATCCACATGTTCAATAGGGAAGTTAGGGATTATAGTCAGGGTAAGCCTTTTCGGCCCAGAAAAATGTCAAATTTGCTAGTCAGGATTTGGTATGTTTATCTAATAAGAGGAAGAGGAACAAGTCTATTTTGAAAGAAAAAAACAAGTAGTATTAGTGATATCTCTGGTGAGGATTCTTCCTCAGTTACTGACATAGAATATGAACACAGACAAGAATCACCAGCCCCAAAGAAGTGGAGTCTGGGTAACCCTTTAGGGTTAGGAGACAAAGGGGTGGTAGAAAACATAAATCAAGTATCAACTTTAGACATACTATTACAACTACTGATACCATGGTAGATGAGTCTTGAAATGTACATAGCATCTCATCTGTGGTGCTGTCTAATGTGGAAATATGATTATTGAACAAAGGCTTAAATTTTGTACCAGATGATTTTGTGTTTGAGAATGTGCTTGTTTATGATGTGATTTCATTTTGTCGGTCACTGAATTTAAAATTATATTTTGGTGATGACTTTTCCTCTGAGTTATTTACGGATTTCATATTTCCTAAGTCCCTATTCATTCCCCCTATGAATCAGCATGTGGCTACTTTCCAGCAGTGTGTTCTCAGAGATCTACATTTCAGAGGGTCAGGTTCAGGGACCTCTAGGAATAATTTAATGCCTATCGAGTCACAGGGTTTGACTAACCTTCAGAACAACACTGATCTAGTAATTACTCCAGCTGACAAGGGAGGTGCTATTGTTGTCATGGATTGGTCGATGTATCTGGAGGAGGCTGAGAGACAATTATCAGATGGAAGGTTTTATATGAAAATGTTAACAGATCCTACTTATAGGTTCAAGAAAGAAATTGATTCTTTTCTCCAGCTGGCTCTAGAGGAGGGTATTGTCAATCAATTGATAGTGTTCCATTTAACTGTACCTGACCCTAAAATTCAATATTTGTACCTACTGCCTAAGATAAACAAGGAGTTATGGAACCACTAGGTAGGCCCATTGTTTCAGAGAATGGGTCCCTTATTGAACCATTATCAGCTTTCCTTACTAAATATTTGAAACCATTATTACGGGCGGTTAGTGCTAGGATTGAGGACACCACAGAATTTTTTAATATTATATCTGAGATGCAGTTAGAACCAGGATGAGTCATGTGTACTTTGGACGTGACAGCCCTATATACAAATATAGTGCATTGTGCAGGCCTGATGTTACTGGATTATTGGCTCAGTCGGATTCCACCATATACTCCTGACTTTAATACATTTCTTTTGTGTTTGATGGAACATGTTCTTACCAAAAATATGTTTTACTTTAATGGAGATTGCTACTGGCAGGTTAAATGGACAGCGATGGGTGCTTCTTTTACACCCATTTATGCTGATCTTTTTATGGGCTACTTGGAGGAACAAATAATATATGATGTCACTCATAATTTGTCCTTGGATGAGATCGACATCTGGTGTAGGTACTTGGATGACTGCTGGATGGTGTGGAGGTCAGATACCGTTTATTTACAGGAATTTGTTAATTATTTGAATGACAACAAATAGGGTATACATTTCACCTTACATTATGATGTTAGTCATTACTTTTCTTGATGTTCATATCTCTCAGTCTAATGATGGTACCTTGGATAGTACTGTTTTTTGGAAACATCTGCAATTTAATACTTTATTGCACACTACTAGTTTTCATCCCCGACATATTATTCGCAACATCCCCAAATCACAATTTTTACGTATGTTTCGCATTTGTTCCTCTGATCAGTCCTGTGAATATGATAAACAGGATTTTGTCAATAGGTTTGGTGGACATTGATCTAATAAGGAATGCATTATTCAAGCTAGTTGCTGGGAATCTAGTCAAGATAGGCCTGCTTTGCTGAAATACAAACAAAGGGATCAGACAAGGAGTAAGACCATCAGATTAGTTACTAGTTATGGTCGTAATACTCATGACTTTATTGATGTTATCCAGAAACACTGGGACATTTTGCTTGTGGATGACAGGTTGTGTGATATGTTAACTTCCAGATGATTGTTTTCATTTCACAGGGTCAAAACATTGGGTAGTTTTTTAATCATTACAAAAGTAAGAATAAGGTTTGCTCTCACCTGGTATATCCGACCATGACTGATGGAGGGACACTTATTGGCTGCGGCTCTTGCGGCCATTGCCATTTTTGTACATATGTTCTCAAATCCAAACAATTCACACGCAAAAATACACCCAAGGTTTATGACATTAGATTATTTTGCAATTGTAGCACTGATTGGGTAATCCATTTGGTTACATGCACACATTCTGCCTTTTATGTGGGAGAAACATCTCATCCCCTTAGAATACATATTTCTGAGCATATGAGTGATGAAAGGAATAAAAGGTTGTCCAATGCTCTTTATACACACTCCATGAAACATCCCACAGCACAGTTCATGCTTGTCATCATTGATAAAATTGAAGGTAAGAGGAGAAATAAAAGTGGTTGGCATAATATACTAAATGGGAAAGAAAACTGCTGGATTATAAGACTAGGTGGTTTATTTTCTCCAGGTCTTAATGAGTAATTTTAAATGTCCAATCATGGTGGGGCTTTGGGGATGGGCCACTATAAAAATACTTGTATTGTATGTATTTTTCATTCACTGATGAAGCCTTTTTATGTTGAAACTGTTTTGAATATTATTGGGGTATGTGCTTTTGCACGAATCTTGGGACTGTTCTCATTAAAAAGTTTGTGTTCCACTTTTGAGTGCAGGCTGTTTTTTATGTAGTGTTAATAAAATGATAACATAAGCTTCTTTCAAGTCATCAAGATGTACTTGTAAAAGTAGTACATATATTGTTGATAGACTTATAGACTTATAGGATCATAGGAGATTATTAGGCTATCAACTCAGATGTCATTTTAAGCCTAGCCGTTTCATCACATGTAATACCATAGAAATGCTTGTTAATATCCAAGATTGCATTAGTGATGACTGCCCATGTGTAGGAGAGTTGTGGGCTCTATCCCCAGTAAGAATTTATGGTGATCCATTCACTCATCCAGGTTACTCTTGAACAGTACTATAGAGGTGCTCTGTTTCACATGAATTGTTAGCCTATTCCAAAGATGCGGCAGTTACTGGGAGATAAATCTGTCCATCCAGCATGTCACATTTAAGTCACAGGCCACATTTAGGTCTCTGGAACAGGTAGTCCTAGTCCCATTTGATTTATGGATATGTAGCAATCTCATCAGGTTTGGGTCTTGGATTGCTCTGTAGGCCAGTCATAAGTCTCCCATGAAAAGACGATATGATAAGGAGTATAGTGACAGGGACTTTAGTCGATCTGTGTAAGGCACATGCTGGAGCCCCTTGATCTTCTTTGTTAGAAACCTCTGAGGTTTCTTTAATTGCTGCAGGTGCTTAAAACAGTACATGCCAAATGGGACGTTATACTCAATTATGGGACGGTTAAGTGCCGAATATAGGGGGTTATAACTTCTTTTACTCTCAAGGTGATGCCTTTAGTAATCAAGTATGGTATGTAGAAAGCTTTTCTTACTACAGTAGACACATGGTGATTGAAGTTAAGGTTGCAGTCAACTTATGATCCCAGGTCCCTTACCAGTTCGTTGGAACTTAGGGTACTGCTGTTGATTTGATAGTGTGATGGTACATTGTCTGTGCTAAAGTGAATGATGATGCCTTTCTTTGCATTCAGTTTAAGACTGTAAATAATACACCAGTTGTTGGTCGGCATGAGACCCTCCTGGAGTATACTGACATGATGTGGGGATTCCATGATTGCACCTAGTTTGCGGTCATCTGCAAACTTCGTCAGCCACAACCCCTTACTTTTGACCTGAACTTCTGAGAAGTATATACCAAACAGTTGGGGGCCCAGCATTGACCCCTGTGGCACCCCACTGGTAACCAGTCTGCTAGTTGATGTGGAGTCACCCACTTTGATAGTGTGTGCCTGTTGTGAGCCAGTTGGCAACCCATCTTACAATGAAGGGGTTTACATTCAGTTTTCTAAGTTTATCAGTAATGCCTGAATGTGCAATTGTGTTGCTAGCCTTTGCCAGCTTGAGGTACGCTCTGCGCACAGATTTGCCCTCATCAATGGCCTTGGTGACATTTTCAAAGAAATCCACAAGATTTAACAGGCAAGATCTGCCCTTCACGAAGCTGAATTGGGTAGGATTCAGGATTTGGAGGTCACCTATGTTTTTGTTTATGAGACAGATGAGACTGGTCAGGCTTATGGGTCTGTAATTCCCTAGGTCTGTTGCTAGGCCACCTTTGTGGAGGGGAATAACTGTTGCTGCTCTCCCTTCCACAGGAGCAAAGCTTGTGGTTAGGCTATGATTGAAAAGGTACTTAATTTGTTCAAGTTCTGTTACTTCATTACTTTTATAGTACTTAATCTGCTTTTGAATATCATACAATGATACCATTTGACAATCATCACTTACCATCACTTACAATCACTTACCATCATGGGGAGTGGGATTAAAGTTTGGTAGAGAACAAAACATACCTGAAATAACACTAAAGAAAGGTGAGCTTCCTACAGCATATAAAACTGTGTAGTAACTTTTGAAATGTTTAATTAAGAAAGTAACATCAGTTTCAAAAGCAACTGTTAAGGGGTTAAGGACTCATTTCATTCTGATTTTTACAAGCTATTATTTTAGTTCTACATGGCAGTGATATATCTTGGATGACAGTGAAAATTTACAGAGAGGAAAAAAGTAGTTCAAATGTGGGTGAAATCAAACTAATGAATCAACTTCCATGACAGTTTATTGAATAGTGGTATACTGAAACTTAAAATATTGAATGCAAAATCCTAAAACGTCAAAATGAGGAAACTTGAAATTTTGCAGTGTTGACCTCAAAATACCTACTAAGAGCATACATTTACTTCATATGTGCTCAGTGCTGGTAATCAGCCTATCAGTAAACAGTATCATTCCCTTGTTAATGAAACCTGGAAACATGGAAATAAGCACTAAGATGGGTCCTGTGGGGTTGCAAGTGTAGTTCCCTATAGATGGAGTGGGGTAGGTATTTTGATTTCACCATTTTAACATTTCAGAACTGTACATTCAGTATCATTACTATCAATACATTGCTTTTCAATAAGTTGACATGGATCTACTATATCATAATACACAAAATGAAGCATAATAAAGGCCATCGCAGGAAAACCAAGTACATGTTTATCCGTAAGTCAAATAAAGCAAATCACTTATGGAATACACCTGACACAAACTCTCCTGCTACCATGCTTTGTTTTCCTTTTTTGTTTGGTGAGGTACTGGGCTTGATTCCATACAATTCACGGAATCTGTCACTTTGCACTGATATCAACACCAAAGTTGCAGATAACAATATAATATATAAATGTGCCAAGTGGACTTTGAACATCTCAGCACACAAAGGAGTATTCTCAGTAGTAACAGAACAATAAATATTGCCAGCAAGTAATTCACAAGTAATGAAAAATTGCAGTCAGTGAGTGTACATTAGCAAAGTTACAGAAAGAATCTCACAGTTCAAGCATCCTAACAGTCTTAAATACCTATTTATAACAGAATCTATTCAGTAAACTTAAGGACAACAATGGAATATCATCTTAACTCCATTATTATAAAAATATGCTAACCTTTAGTCGGAATCCATACATTTTGTAAGAAAAATATTAATAAAGGTGAAGGGCAATTATGGTCATATCTCCACAGCTAAAATTAGCTAACAATGGGTACAGGACTTGTGTGGGGAGCACAGGTAATGCATACATCAAAGGAAAGTGGGATAAAGATTTATGGTATAGGTGAAGAAGTGGGACACACAAGAGAGATGTTGTAATAGAAAAATTAAAGGGAAAGTCAGAGAGCAACAGGACATTTCTTTTTTTTTGTGGGAATAGCCCCCACTTTTTATTTTTTATATTTTTAAAAAATAGAAGGCAAGGTAAAGATAGGAAAAGAGGAGGAGATGGCCATCACAGCAGGTATAACCATAGAATAAATATTGGAAAAAAACAGTAAGGACAGGTAAGTTACATAGACAGCACACTGCACAACACGGTCAATGGAATGTTGTCAAACAGGGTGGGGATTCATACCAGCCATGATGAAATGCAGAAAAACATATCTATCTATCTACATACTGTCACATTATAACATGTTGCAAACTGTGTGACAGTTTACCTGGATGCTTATGACCAATGATGGATGTATTTTATAGGGTAATAAATAATGATAACACCACACGTTGGATAAATAAACACATATCCAAGTAGTCTGTCAGTAATGCAAGTCATGCAACATCACAGATGAGCAATTGCAGATCTAAATATGCTAAATAACTCCAACAAGGACAAAGCCAAACCTCTGGCCATGCATATAAAAGGCAAACAACCAAGCACCAGCACTGTAGCATAATGGCTGCTAAATACACAAGTATGTGTACACAACCCAAACAAATGTGTAATGGAATACATATATGTGGCACACATATGCCATGTCAAAGGTAACACACAAGTATAGCGGTATATGTATGACTGTCAGTGGCCTGAATGGAATGTACATGAAAGCAATGTCAACACTCATATACACACCAGCGACTCGTAAGAATATTTGCAAAAGTCTAACACTACAGCTTAAAAAATGTATCAGGTTGTGCACATGAATTTCAACAACATACATTGATTAACACACAAGTATAACAGGAACAAGGATATATTGCAAGCAGTAGCCAACAACTTGTATGCAGATGTCCTGCATTGATAAAATGTCCATACATTTGGTACACGTTCACCATTCCCTTGTTAATGAAACCTGGAAACATGGAAATAAGCACTAAGATGGGTCCTGTGGGGTTGCAAGTGTAGTTCCCTATAGATGGAGTGGGGTAGGTATTTTGATTTCACCATTTTAACATTTCAGAACTGTACATTCAGTATCATTACTATCAATACATTGCTTTTCAATAAGTTGACATGGATCTACTATATCATAATACACAAAATGAAGCATAATAAAGGCCATCGCAGGAAAACCAAGTACATGTTTATCCGTAAGTCAAATAAAGCAAATCACTTATGGAATACACCTGACACAAACTCTCCTGCTACCATGCTTTGTTTTCCTTTTTTGTTTGGTGAGGTACTGGGCTTGATTCCATACAATTCACGGAATCTGTCACTTTGCACTGATATCAACACCAAAGTTGCAGATAACAATATAATATATAAATGTGCCAAGTGGACTTTGAACATCTCAGCACACAAAGGAGTATTCTCAGTAGTAACAGAACAATAAATATTGCCAGCAAGTAATTCACAAGTAATGAAAAATTGCAGTCAGTGAGTGTACATTAGCAAAGTTACAGAAAGAATCTCACAGTTCAAGCATCCTAACAGTCTTAAATACCTATTTATAACAGAATCTATTCAGTAAACTTAAGGACAACAATGGAATATCATCTTAACTCCATTATTATAAAAATATGCTAACCTTTAGTCGGAATCCATACATTTTGTAAGAAAAATATTAATAAAGGTGAAGGGCAATTATGGTCATATCTCCACAGCTAAAATTAGCTAACAATGGGTACAGGACTTGTGTGGGGAGCACAGGTAATGCATACATCAAAGGAAAGTGGGATAAAGATTTATGGTATAGGTGAAGAAGTGGGACACACAAGAGAGATGTTGTAATAGAAAAATTAAAGGGAAAGTCAGAGAGCAACAGGACATTTCTTTTTTTTTGTGGGAATAGCCCCCACTTTTTATTTTTTATATTTTTAAAAAATAGAAGGCAAGGTAAAGATAGGAAAAGAGGAGGAGATGGCCATCATAGCAGGTATAACCATAGAATAAATATTGGAAAAAAACAGTAAGGACAGGTAAGTTACATAGACAGCACACTGCACAACACGGTCAATGGAATGTTGTCAAACAGGGTGGGGATGCATACCAGCCATGATGAAATGCAGAAAAACATATCTATCTATCTACATACTGTCACATTATAACATGTTGCAAACTGTGTGACAGTTTACCTGGATGCTTATGACCAATGATGGATGTATTTTATAGGGTAATAAATAATGATAACACCACACGTTGGATAAATAAACACATATCCAAGTAGTCTGTCAGTAATGCAAGTCATGCAACATCACAGATGAGCAATTGCAGATCTAAATATGCTAAATAACTCCAACAAGGACAAAGCCAAACCTCTGGCCATGCATATAAAAGGCAAACAACCAAGCACCAGCACTGTAGCATAATGGCTGCTAAATACACAAGTATGTGTACACAACCCAAACAAATGTGTAATGGAATACATATATGTGGCACACATATGCCATGTCAAAGGTAACACACAAGTATAGCGGTATATGTATGACTGTCAGTGGCCTGAATGGAATGTACATGAAAGCAATGTCAACACTCATATACACACCAGCGACTCGTAAGAATATTTGCAAAAGTCTAACACTACAGCTTAAAAAATGTATCAGGTTGTGCACATGAATTTCAACAACATACATTGATTAACACACAAGTATAACAGGAACAAGGATATATTGCAAGCAGTAGCCAACAACTTGTATGCAGATGTCCTGCATTGATAAAATGTCCATACATTTGGTACACGTTCACCATGTCAACAGCATAAATCATGACAATAGTTAATAATTGACACAAAGGCAAACATATCTGCAAAATATTATATGTAAATATGAAAGAGGATGTGAGATGGACAACCTGGGCTTACATCAGGGAAAAGAAGGACAACAAGGTAAGTTTACACATTGCAAATGTATATGCACAGCATACAAGGTGCTGTCGAAGTCAACCCAAAATACATTTACGTAAATGGCACATGTATGTCGCATGCGCAGATTGATTGCCGATGTCCACAGAAATGGGCATGTATAAATCACACACACACAGTAATGTGCAATTATGTAACATCAACAGATATAGGTAAGCAAGCTAAGAATTTCAATCACCTACACATAGCCTGTCAGTTCAATGTTGAATAAGCAACTATAAGTGTATGTCACACATCCTGCTCATTACTGAGCAGAGGACACTCCTGTGAGCATCATTACATCAGTGATACATCTGTGAATGCTCAAATGTCAAAAGTACAATTGTGTGTTAGTATGGCTCCAGCTATGTGCAGATGCATGTACCATCATCAATGTGTACAACTACTGGCAGAAGGTGTGAATGTATGTGAATAAGAATGGATGTGGAAATGTAACATACAGCAAACACGATGTATACATTGATGCTACACTGGCATCCAACGCAGTCAGAAAAAGAGGACTGCCCATAGGTATAACATACCTGTATATGACTCCACATGGCATTAGCACTGCCAACACAAGGAAAGTGAACACAGCAATGTACCGGCAAAATACTTTACTATGCAAAGCACTGCCAACATATGGCACACGACAGCACATCATGGCAGTGGTACAGCATGACAACTGCTATCCAAAACACATGGGAAATGACAGGTTCTTCTGTTGTGCATGCATGATATAGTAATACATAAATCCAAACAATACCACAGTGGAAGTGTTGGATTATGGACAACATCTGTTTTCTGTCACAATGTATAGACAGCTGAATTTTGGGAGGAAAGTGTAATGTATTAATTTCTGTCATACAGACATTCAAACATAATTAAATGTCAAACAATGTTATTTGCTTGGTATGTTTCCACATGTCCACCAGTGGTGGACCACCAGTGACCACTCCTCAAAGAGATGATGATATTTCTTGCCCCATGCATATGGTGAGTGAAGAGTGATACATACCCAGGGAGGGATAGAAGCAAGAATTCCAGTCAGAACATGTATGTCTTACTTTGCATGACATGGCAGTTACACGGTATGCATGCATAAGAGTGCATATACTGTGCAATCAATTATATGGCAATTGGCATGTTGACAATGTAACACGACTGGAGCACATAGACAATACTTATGGATCTGAGGGACCAGGTTGATGGAGATGAACTTCACAAATTTTTGTTGAAGCTGTCTACCTGAAAGAGCTTTGCACACCCCATGCCATATCCTGGAAGTCCCAATCAGGTCCCTCAACTGTGTTCGAAAAACATTGGTCACCAGTTCCCAGATCTCCTTCTGATAATCCCCTCTGTTCTGGTCATGGCATCATCTCCTCCAGGGTGCAATAGACATGATAGCTCAGGCAGGTGAAGGCCCATATTCCTTGTCATACTTTTTGCCATCATTTCTTTTACCTGAGAACTCTGGCAGTGGACTGGCATGTGCTCATCATCTGCATCTGATTGTCGACTGTTCATGGGTCCCATTTACAAAACACAATAAAAATGAAAATCAAATTACTATCACACCACAGATTGCCATGAAGATCATAGCTGATGTTGAAATGAAACTGATGTGCACATCTGCAATCTAACATACTTTAATCAACATCCCATCCATGTGTGAGTTCTGCAAATACAACAATGAGATTGAAGGTGTACAAGCACACATCAGATTTCTTATTTATAACATGGTTCTTTTTCAAATCATGCAAACATTAGCAAGTAGCACAATTATAACCAACACATTTGCAGCTAATGAATGGCTCTTAATATACACAGAATCGTCCCTATGTTACTTTATCTCTAGTTATGGGCATGTCCAATAGCAGAACATATCTGGGAGAATGTAACCATCACCAGTGTGAGCAGTTCCATCAAGGTTATGCAATGGCATGCATCACATTGCTTACTAGTAGAAATCATGACATCACCTTAACATTTGATTATTGGCTAGCATGAAGCATGGCAAACATATGCAAAGCAAGCACATGAAACATAACTGGATATTTGAATGGAATCATGCCTGACACTGCCTCATGGGTCATGCTACATTAACATATCTGGAATTTGACAACATAAAAGCTATAAACATCAAGATAACATTATTACTGGGAACTGCACTACTTAATAATGTTATATGCCTCAGTAAACTGTTCATCTGAGTGTCTGGCAGCATGACATTATTCATTGTCTCTTTCCCTTGCATGTGTTCCCTTAGCAGTTATGTCTGTGTCCAAATGTAAGTTGCAGTCTCTGCATGTAATATATCATATGAACAGCCACCAAATGACATGATTATTTATTTATTTATTTTTATTTTACATTTGATAATCAGGTTAGTCCAGCTGAGCGTTTAGCCCGTTTTCAGTGGGGACCCAAGGAGAAAAGCTCCCCAGTCAGTATTAGCATTTTACATACAATTAATAAGACATTTCCATTTGAAAAATTTTAACAAGATAACTATTACAGTAAATCATAATATTTAAACAATTTAGTACAGTGTTCGAAATTGTACAGTATAAAACATTTCTAATAAATCATCCAATTGTACAATTGTACAGTAAAAGACATTTATAATAAGTCATACAGAAAGCAGTTTTATATAATGACAGAGATCATACTGCAAAAAAAAAAAAAACTGTGGTTCAGTGTGATGAAAGGAAGTATAGTATTCATAATTCCTAACTGGTTATATACAGTGTAGATACAGGAGGACTTGACAGAGGATGAAGTGGTTAAGTATAGAAATGGAGGGGTAGATGATTATTTAGCTAGGCAGTATAGGGAGGAAGGAAACAGAGGCTATGGTAGGGTAGTTTCAGGGAGGATGACTACAGTGGCAGGACCATTTGTTTGTTAGGTATCTCTAGTGGCTAGTTTGAAATGCTTGGTTTGGTCGAGTGACCTAATTTCTAGGGGTAGTTGGTTCCACATTGTAGCAGGGTTATAGTTATAGAGTAGACACCCTGTTTTGGTTTTGTGTTTATAGATCTGTAGGAAGTCCTGGTCTAAGCTATGTAGTGTCCTAGTTGGGGAATATTTAGATATAATAGATAGAAGGCTAGAGCAGAAAGATGGTAGATAGAGGATAGAGTGGATAATTTACAGTTGATGTAGTAGCAGCATATGAGGGAATTAAAATAAAGACAAAGTGAAATAACAGTATGGTGGGAACGAGGCAAGCCATATGACAAACTTCTAAGCTAGGCAGCATGGTAACTGGCTGAACTCAAATCAATATAATAAATACAACAGTAGCAAGTACTTTGAATGCTTAAGTTCAATCATCATAGCCTATGACACATGAGAATCTACTATATGTTGTACGGACAATATTGTATGTGAACAACTGTATGCATGACCTACCTACAATCAGTAGCCTGCAAAATGCAAACATCTTGATATTGCTTGCTAATTATGAAATATTACAAAGAAATGCCTATCTGAACAAGTATCAACAACTCAGGATACAAGTATGCTGTAACAAAAACACCGAAGGTGTAGCAGACAGACACAGAACCAGTGTCGAACTGAATGGCATGCCAGACTAGCTGTAAACAACTGTATGAACACTGACACAACAGATACCCATTCATTCTGGGAATAGGCAGGCTATGCACAACAATACAGTCACTGGGAAACACATCCACTCACAAAAGTGTAGCAACCCCATGCATCATAACCAGCAGTCAAAACACTTAAAAAACTTGTATGCAAAGAATCCACCTCAAAAAATATGACAGATATGCAAACCCAACTGTCATTCAGTTTGTGGCCTCCATTTGAAAAGCTATCTGCAGAAAACATGGCTTGATAATACATGATATTTCAACATATTTGAATTTCAATCAGACTTTTAAGCACACGTATGGTGTGATTATTGCACTTACCTTACTGATGCATGATGGGTATTCAGGTATTCTAAGCAATATACATGGTAATGTAAAAATACAGGTCTGTGATAAGGCTCATATGCATTTCATTTAACAAAACAAAAAAATTAAGCAACATACCTCTCTCTTTTCACTGCTCCTCAAGCCTGTCCATCCATTCGATCCACAGGATGTGATTCTGGGTCTGGTCTTCATCACCTGAAAAAAGAATGGAGCACCTGAAAATGATGTAGTCCTCAAATAACAGGAATATACATTTCTCAAATGAGGTTCTAGAAAGTTTACTTCTGGAGAACATCAGATACTCACCATACCTATTTTGCAATGTTATACACCGGCTTTTATATCTTTGAACACAGACTGAAGGGCATGAGATTCAAACCAGCAACACTAACGTACTTCTACATTTTAACCTTGATACCTACCTGCCCTGCTAACTCATCTTGTCTGGAAGTGGGTGCTATGAATGCAGTGAAAAGACTTGGGGTTATGACATGGATGGTGGATGGGCTACTAATATGGATCACGGCTTAGGCTTTCAAAAAAAAATGAATATGTGATGGACATGTAGGTAAATGTTTCCCAGTAATGAATTCATGTCAGCACTCTGGTCACACCCATTAGCAGCAATGGAAAACCTTCATTTCTTGAACAGTGGGACAATGGGATAGTGTCACGTATCACATAGTTTCTGTTGACAGAGATATCAAGAACACAGTAAGGATTGTGGGGGGCTACATTTAAAGCTATTCAATGGCAAAGTGAACATCATGAATAAAATCTATACATCACTGCATCTCTCTGGTCTGCATTTCAGCTGTAACTCTGACCATCTGATTCCCTCAGAAGATAAGAATGAAGTGTGTGTTGAAGTGAATTTAATAATGAATGACCAAACAACTCTTAATAGCACTTTTGAAAATAATACCATATTGCACAAAACTTTGTCAGATATATAACAGACAATAACAAGCTTTAAAACCCTGCACATAAAGGGCTACTTTTAACAGACTATTACAGATTATGAATGTATTCATAGGAATTTGATGCAGAACCAAGTTATTTGTAACTAAGCATAAAATAAACATTAATATCATTAAACAGTCATGTAGAGAAGAATATTTGACTATCTGTGAAATAAACCAAGATAACAATATAATGATATGTTTCCCCTATGTGTATTTGAACCTACGACATGCTGCCTGGTTTAGCTACAGGCTGAGCTAACAGGCAGCACATGTTTGTTCTTAAGAAACATATATTATTTGCATTTATCAGTATTCCTGTGTGGCACAGATGAGTATGGAAACTTCCAACTTATTGGCTATTACAATCTAAAGAAATAGCAGCTATCAACACATAACTGAAACCATATGTGTAATCAGTCAGACAGACATTCCTCTTGGTTTTAACATACAGGACTGCAGTAAGAATGTTCATTTTATTTAATGGAATGAATTAAAGAAGTTGTTCATGAGTTACTATTCTGACATAGGCGATACTTTCTTATTATAATGGATAAATAAGAAATGTGTAGTCACATAAGAAATAGGCATCAGTGATACATGACTATACTTATTGTGTGAAATGATGTCATTAAATGTTGGAAAACAGATGCACATCTATAAAATTCAGAATTATGTATATTATAAACATTAGTAAATAAATTAACAACATGGGAATAGCATTCATACTTATATGGGAATCAGTCACCATGTCCTCTTAATTATCCAGATGAGATAATTGTCAGAACAGCTACTCAGTGCTTATAAAAGCCATATATTTAATGTATTTGAGACACAGCTTTATCTCCAAATTCCTTAGGAATGCTCAGCTATATATAGGATTGTAACACTGTAACACTTACTGTAGGGATCCACTGGCTGTCTCTGCACATCAGCAAACCTTCAGCAATGCTCCTCCACATCAGTGTGATGCAGGTCATCTTAGTGTCGGCAAAACTACACTCCAGTCCAGTAAATCCCTGCATGTCATTGGTGATCCCTCGCAATCTGGTTCCAAATGTCAGTTATCACAAAGTTCAATGGCCTGGCTCTCATCCAATGCTCCAGTCAAGTGTAGACAGTCAACATTTGTGTGGCCTTCTCCTCAGTCCAGTTTAGTGCGTGGACACATCTGAGCCTCCTAGACATAGCCATCTTGATAGTTCAATGCAAAATGTAGTATAAATGGAAAAATGGTCAACGAGGTCTCTCTCAGTTAACTGGTAGCAATGATGGGATCTGTAAATGTATCAAAATCAATATTTAAAAGTGAAGCTCATGTTGTGATATTAGATCATTGGAAGATAACTGGCATGTGCCACACATGGTACTGTTTATTGATACCTATTGGTTACTTGCATGGATGATCCCCCACCCCATTAGAGCTATTGGTTAATGCAATGAATTTCGAGATGTTACACAGATGTTTACAAATGAGAATCCAAAACCTATAATTTTAACAAACCTCATTAATTATGTATGGCACAAATGATACTTACAGATGGGTGCACATTAGGTGCTTTAACTTTCAGTGTTACCTGAGTAATAGGTTACTGATAAGGTAAATCACCACCAGCTAGCATTTTTGTTTTGGGGAGTATTACCTTTGTTAACATTAGTTATTTTCAAATGTACCTACTTAGAGTTATTTTTATTGAAAATGTGTACTTTAAGATAAATGCTTGTAATGTGGAGTGAGCTTTGATTTACCTTTATGCGTACAGGTGCTGCCAACTGCATTAAAGACATGCAGTAGTTTCCCATATGCAGTTGTATAGACAGATTTACATAGCAAAAGTCAATAGTACATAAAGATGGATTTATAGATCATCTGTGTGTCTCATGGATAACTCCATACACTCTGGTGCACATACAGAAGCCTACGAATTCCAACATTATCCATATGTACTATGTCCTTTTTGCTATTATGGATATTTCCTTCATTGAGGGTTTTTAATACAAGTCTTATAACAAGTGTCTCAGTATAAGAATGATACATACTCTGGGTGGCTTGCTTATGAATTCTGAGGTTTACCAACACTTTATGCAAGTTGTTCAATTGGTAATTTGAGTAGTATTTTAATGTGAAATGCATGTAGACTTCTGTGGCATGATTATGTTGTCTTTGGACTTCCATTCCATATATATGAAATGTAAGAGTTTACAATCCCACAGATAGTTTCTACAGATATCACAAGTTAAGTTGATTTTACAACTGTTATATGTTCAGGCATTATTGTTATTTTTTTATACGTCATATTAGTGTATCTCACAGGCAGTGTTACACAGATTTTTGCATTGCACAGGAATGCATACTGTTTATGGTGACATAAGCTGTCAGTATGATCATCTGCATAACTGGGTCCCCAAAGGAATATGATCATGACCTCCTGCAAGTTCATAAACCTGAACTACATGCTGGCCAACTACTATACTCTTAGGTTATACTTAAAATCTGGAACAGCCTTCCACTAGCCATTTGCTCCACTCAAAATACTGTTTCCTTTAAAACATCGCTATAAAATCACCTCCACTCTACATGGACCTGTAATTGTAATCAGCTTCCTCTTTCTATAACCAAGTTCTTCACTTCCACCCAACACTTCTCTATCTCTGTTCACTGCAAGTATACTTCCTTACTGTACCCTCTCTCTCTTTCATATCCCTTCACCATTCAACCTTACTCTCAGTCCTATATCTCTAGTACTTTCTTTCTTTTACCCCATACACTTTCTCCATCACTTCTTCTCCCATTGTCCTTTTCTTCTTCCACCACTATTCTTCTTATACCATATCTCTCCTACAACCTTATGCTATCAGTATTTCAATGTATTTGAAACCTAAAAACCTTTCCTATTACATGTTTTCTACACATTTAACATAATGTTTATCTATTCTACTATGTCAACTGTAATCATATTTCATTCTAATACATTTTTTCTCTTTTACTATGTACTTCATATATCAAGATGTGCTACTTTGTAATAAGTTTATCATTGCACTTTTACATTTTAATTGTATTTGTTGTGGAACTTTTCTACTCGGGCCGCCACTGAAAATGGCCTCTTTTGGCCCAGTAGACAATCCCAGCAAACAAATGCCAATTAATAAATAAATAAATCATGTGCATATCACTGTCTTTCAGATAGCAAACAGACCTAAGTGTGACAATTTCTCCCCACAGGACAATGACATCATACTAGATGCTTTGCCACAGCATGGACGGATATTCCTTGGATGTGCAGGGGGCACAGTATGGAGGAATAACGTGTGGTCCAACATCACCAATGTGATTAATGTGGTTTGGGGATCATAACATATCTGCTGAGACCTATCAATTGCACTGCTCTGACATGATCCTTCATGCAGTCAATGGGTTACGAAAGTATGAGAGATCGAGGGATGCCACCAGTGGTGGACCACCATTGACCCCTCCTCAGTGAGATGACAAATCGTCAACAGTCCCCAAAACACATTGTCTCCCTAGTATCTGGTTAATCCTGATGGGATATTATATCAAAAAAAGAAAGTCATTATCAGCCCCTAAAACATACAGACTACTAGTATCTGATCGACCCTTCCAGAAAAAAATTAAATACAGAAATTATCTGGTCAACCCTTCAAGGAAAAAAAAAATACAGAAAGTATCTGGTTAGCCCTGCCAGGAAAAAAAAAATCATTAATTTATCTTTTTTGGGGGGGAGGGGGCTTAATTTACAAATAGCCTACCTTGGCTTCTCTCACCATATTGATTCTGAGTCACTGATTGACGGTTGAACAATTTCCATTTTTTTTTTTGAGAATCCTCCATCTCTCTCTAGCAACCTAACTATGTTCAGTTAAAGCATGGGAAGACAACGTGAGAGTAAAAGGTCTAAGCTGCAGTTGCATCACATACTCATATTACGTGACAGGCTGCTGACTTAACAGTCCCAGTGTCTTCCTATTTCCTGCAGTTAAAACCGCAATGACTTCTGGGCATCTTCATTGATGCCTGCAGTCTTACCAATCCAGACTGTTTTACAAAAATATATATTTTTTCTAATCAAAACTGCAGCAAGAATGTGAGCTGCTCAGTGTTCCATGCTGCATTGCATCTTTGGCTTTATACACTAGCTTGCAGTTTTAACTGCTAATAGTGTGTAAAAAGTAAAAAATAGTAATTAAACTCCTTTTTGAGAACTTGAGTGGCTGCAGCCCAGCAGTCCCATACCATGAGCCACCCCTGCTATTACCTATCTTTCATACATGTTATTGCTCTTAATCCTGTTGTCTTCCATTAATGCTATGTCCTTCTACCAATTCCTAGGCCAGACTGCATCACCATTAAGTGCACAAACAAGTCCTCTGCCTATGTAGAACCTACTGTATGTTTTAATGAATGGGAAGGTGACAGTGGGTGTCTGCCTACTTCCACAGGCAAATAAACATTCCCAGCAACATCATGGATTTGACATCCATGCACTTGCCAGTGCCACAGATTATGTACCACACCAGTTACGTGTGCTGCATGGATGACAGCAGCACAGACACATTGAGGTAATACCATCACTGGCTGCTCAGAATGAAAGTATGTTATTTGTGGCATGGTTTGTAGAATGCCTGGCTTCACTCCCTATACAGCCAAACACCTTGGTCATGTGAGATTTCAACTATCCTGCTATCAAGTGGGTGATGTGCATGAGCACAGGCTTGATCACGGTGAGATTCCTGGACTTTATTAATACAAATGCTCAGGAATAGTAACTCTGAAGCCCCACAAGGGGCTCAAATGTTCTGGATTATGGGGGGAGGGGTCACTGCTCTACCTCCTACGATCTACCCTCCCTAGTAAGGTCAGACCATAAATCTGACTTGTTCAAAGTAACGATCAGACCTGACACCTCCACAGGAACAATAAAAATGAGAAACTTCTCCAAAACAAATTATAACCTACTAAGCAAAGGTTTGAAAAGTTTCAGACACCCCTGCTAACGCAGCCAATAATGACTGCTATGCAGAGAAGTACACAAACACCCTGTATAACCATGTAAACAACTGTATTGACTCTGCTGTACCTGACAGAATCAAAAGCACGTCTCCTGTAAAAAAAAGCCACCCCGGAGGACCTCTGGTACAAAAAGGTTATATAACAAAGGGAAGAAAGTGATACCTAAGAACAAGAGGGAACTTAGTCAGCAGAGAAAAATTAACTCCGCAGCTTGAACAAGCAAATCAATTATCTGGTAAAATCCTCTATAGCTACTTATGAGGCTAAATTAGCTTTCCTAGCTAAAGACAATCATAAGGCATTCTTTAGCTATGTCCAAAATGTAAAAGGGAATACCCAGCTATGTGCTGAACTTATAGTGGATGGTACCACTCACACTGACCCTGAGGATGTTGCCAACCTGTTAGCTGACAGATTTGATGCAAACTTCACCTCCCTGTACCCACCAGCCATACCCCAAAGCGTACCTGACACCTGTGCTCTTCCCAGTATCTCCAATGACAAGTCATATTCAAGTTCTGCATGGCCAAAAACATGGCATCTATGGGACCAGATAACATCCCAAGCTGCTTACTAAACAACCTAAAACATGATCTAGTGAATCCACTTGGCACTGTCTTTAATCATAGCCTGAGCACTGCCTTTGTTCCAGCAAAGCGGACAACTGCAACTGTAATCCCCTTGCAAAAAGGGGGTCCATCAACCAACCCTGGCAACTATAGACCCATAAGCCTGACCAGCCTTATCTGCAAGGCCATGGAAATAACCATCATGAACCTTATCAACAAAGGACATAGGCTACCTCGAAACTCTCGACCCAGCCCAGTTTGGCTATGTTAGGGGTAGAGCTTGCTTACTAAACCTGGCGGACTTCTTCAAGAATGTCACAAAAGCCCTGGACAAGGGTAAAGCAGTATATACCACCTATCTTGACCTTGACACAATCTCCCACACAAGTATCATTGAGAAACTCTCACAGCTGGGGATTAACCTATATGTCACTAGAAGGGTAGCCAACTGGCTCATCAACAGAACCCATACTGTCAAAGTTGGGGATTCTACCTCCACCAATAGAACAGTTACCAGTGGGGTACCACAAGCTCTGTGCAGGGCCGTCTACTGTTTGGAATCCATTTTTCAGAGGTCCAGGTGAAAGTAGATGGCCTGCTGCTTACAATGTCCACACATGACTGCAAACTGGGAGGAATCATTGAGTCCCCTAAAGATATTAGCATAACACAGGAGGGGATAGCACAAACAAATGATTGGTGCCAAAACCATGGTCTAAAACTAAATGCAAAAAAGTGCAATGTTCTCCCCTTTGGCAAAGAGGTAGCCCCTGGAAATTACAATATAGGCAGTACCTCATAAGCTCAAACCCAGTGGTGCATGACTTGGGAACATAAGTTGATAGCAGTCTAAACTTCAATCACTGTGTATCCACAGTGGTAAGGAAATCCTTATACATTGCACACCTCATAAGTAAGGGTGTTGCATCCAAGGCCAAGGATGTTATAACTACTCTGTATTCCACCCTCATCAGACCACTAATAGAGTAATCTGCACCCTTTTGCATGTACCTCATCAGACACTTGAAGCAGCTAGAGAGACCACTGAGTTTCCTGACCATGAGAATTCAGTGACCCCAAAACATGACCTGCATGGAAAGACTGAAAGCCCTTTCACTGTACTCTGTATCCTACAAGCTGCTGAGAGCTGACCTGTGCTTGGTCTACAGAGCAGTCTCTGATTCTGCCCTAATGGAAATGCCATACATCCACAAATTAAATGGGACAAAAGTCACTCGCTCCAGAGATCTCAACCTAGCCTGTGACCTAAACAAAACATGATGGAGAGACAGATATGTCTCCCCTGAGACTGCTGCTACTCTGGAATAAACTCCCAATTCATGTTAAGCAGTGCTCCTCAATGACCCTATTTAAACACAACTTGAGCAATGGGAAGGGAGACCATAAATTCACCCCTGGGGTAGCACCTGTTTCCCTCATAGACAGGGACAGCTGTTGCTGATCATAGATTTGCTCTGCAAACAAGCAAAATATCTAACAATGGTCAGTTTGGGAATTATCTAAGAATGGTTAATTAGGGAACATGGGTATTATAAGAGTAGGCTTGTAAAGGCCCTAGGACCATTAGCCATAAGGGCTAGTAACCTCCTATGAAACTATGGACCTATGAACATCTTGCAGATAGCCTGCACTGATTGTCTGTCTAGCCAGTACCTGTCGATTATTTGCTGTTCTGACAGCTGGTTTAGTTGCAGTCATGTTTTAACTCCAGCTGGCTGCCTTCTAGGTTGCATAGCCACATCCTCATTTATGGCTTGTATCACTGCAGCCTGTTGCAGTTCATTAACTGCTAGTTGTTTTTTTCTTTTAGTTTTTTTTCAGTATTGTTACAGAATATGGCAGAATCCATAGTAGTAGCTTCCATTTATTGTGGTCCATAAAGCATACAATGAGGATTTCAGAAACAGAGTCAGCATTGCAGTTTGTCACATTTAAGCTGTGTTGGGCATGGCTGATGGGTTTTCCAATCAGACAGGCATGTGTGGAATCTGCAATTATCTTATGTTGAACAGCTAAGTACTCTGAGTGCTTTCAGCATGTTTTCTGAAATTGAGTCTGCAGCTGGTGCACTGAAGTATTCCTTTGGTGTGCTGCACTGTTCACAAATAGCTTCCATGAACTTTATGGAATCCAGCCCACTGAATAAAAATGGAGGCTTGGTTTATATAGGACCACTGCAGTCTTTTTATAAAATGTATTTTACTGGTTGTTTTCATATATCACAGTAAAAAGCAAAAATATCGACTAATGATTCTGTATTTCTCCATAAATAACACCTAACCAGGCAATAAGGCCTAGCATGGTTTTCCAGGGTGGTCATGATATAAGCCTTACCCCAAAAATAAGCCCTAGTTAAGATCGTCAACAACACATGATAGATGTGTTGAATTATTAAATAATAATATTATTGACACCTGTTGACTGATGTTATCATACTCTGCTTGCCATTTTCAGACCATTCAGACACCCAACTTCTTCTCTTTTCAGAAAGTTGTAAGATTCCTTCCTCAGGAGTCCTCCACAATTCTTACTGTAACCCTAATCCTCACTCACACTTGACAGTTGAGATCCTTGGCCCATAAACACTGGCAAGTGTACTTTGATTGGTCAAAGCACAGACAACGCCCGTAAAATGTGTGCACTTGATAATGAATGTGAGTGGCTGTGTCTTCTTAACTGTCACCATCGTTGTTGTCACTCCTGTCTCATAAGTCTTCAATTAACCTGCACAGCAAGATGAGTGCCAAAAGAAATAGCTATTCTGTGGCGTACAAGAAAGGAATCATGGAGGACTCCTGAGGAAAGAATCTGATGGCTTTCTGAAAAGAGAAGTTGGATCTCCGAATAGTCCGAAAATGGCGAGCAGGGTACGATAACCTCAGTCAACGTTTCATTATCAAGGGGTAATTACAAAATAAGGCCACTAGTTCCCAGACTTCATTTTTATGACTTTCCATCATTCTTCTCTTATGGTTTGGGTAAGGAATAAAGAAAGCATCACCACTCAAAAAGTGGCAGTTATTCATCTGTTTTATTCCCCTCCTCCAATACACATGTATTGAGATTTTTCTCCAGTTAATGTTAAGCATGAAATATTGTACTGTGAAAGCCAAGGTGTAGAAATTCTGAAGCTGAAATGTTTGTTGCACTGTTTATGTAGAATTCTCACACAACTGTTAACGCGTTACCTGGAACTATTGCCGAATAATGGAAAAGTACCAAATAAATGTCAATTTGTGTACATGAATAAATGTTGATTTGTGTACATGAATAAATGTCGATTTTGTACATGAATAAATGAATAAATGTAGATTGTTGTATGGGGGGGGGGGCTTCCCCTGATAATAAGCCCGAATGCGTATTTCAGCATGGGAAAAAGTATAAAACCAAGTCTTATTTTCAGGGAAATACGGCATATATGACATTTGTGTAAGCATATTAATTGGTGCTTGTGTGTGTGTGTGTGTGTGTGTGTGTGTGTGTGTGTGTGTGTGTGTGTATTTATACATATATATATATATATATATATATATATATATAAAAGACAAAAGTAGGACACCTCCCACTCAAGAACTGTGTAACACAAAATATCCAAGCAACAGAATAATTACCACAGTCACCACATCCAGAGTAACAAAGTATAAGACACCAGTAAAATGGAAGATTTTCTTTATTGGGGTAAGCACTTTTGGATCTCTTGATCCTTCATCAGATCCATATAAAACAAGTCAGTTAAAAAATGTTAAATACTGAAACATACACAATCAATTCAGTAACACACCCCCTCTATCAGAATTTCGCACACGCCTCCTAAGCCTTCTCCCTTTCAGAGCAGATTTAATTGGTAAGTACGCATTGACACCTGGAGATTTGTATGTCTGCATCCTGCCTATCCAGCACATTTCTGCTTTCTCTACTAAATTGTTAACATCTCCACCTGTCTTGTTGTTACCTATACTTTGTATTACCCTAAAATAAAAAGAATGTCCTTCGTTCTTTTTAATATCCTTAAAAAGTTATTTTGCTTTACATTCTGCTGCCTAATATCACTCATATGTTTGGAATCCTCTCCTTTAGCTGTCTCAAGGTTTTACCCACATAAAATGAGTCACAGAGGCCACAAGTAGCCATATACACTATGTTCCTACTGGTACAATCTGCATAACCATCAAAATAATATTCTCAAAATAGATTTTTTATATCCATCACCATAACCAAACAACCACCATGGTTACTGTCCCTTTTATACAGCTCTAAATCTCTAAGAAAGTGTTGTGAATCCTTCAGTACAGCTGGTGCTAACCCAAGTAAGCCCTTTAGGTTGCTCTCAACATATATAGATGCTGGTTCTGTTGTCCAGCCAGCTCCAGCTACAATGGGGCGCATCAGTGGATCAATACAATCTTTGTGCACCTTGGGTAAACATTTAAAAATGGGGATGAGAGGATGCATAACATTCAAATAATTAAAAGGCTCAAGTTATTAAGCAACCCTCTTTCATTGCACATAGAGTAAGTCTTATTCTAGGTTTTGTATTTTCCAGTTGTGTAACTGTAATAGAATCATTTGCATCATCATTCTCTAAAAGAGCTTTAACTTTCTGGGAGTAATATGCCCTGTCCATGAGCACTATGCCTCTGCTCTTCTCTACCAGTCTTATAACAAGTTCAGGGTCATCTTGTAGATCATTCAGCACCACCCTCTCCTCCTGAGAAACATTATAAAAATGACATCCAGATTCTCCCTGCAAAGTGGAGATCTTTCTCTCTCACATACATTAATAAAAGTGTCTAAAACAGCCTTGTATTGAGGTGCAAACACACTAGGTTTTCGAAACAGAGAAAGCTCAGTATCCACAGAATTTTTGTACATATTTTTTTAAAATTACTTCCCTGCCAAACATCTAAAGCTCAATAGAACAACCTCTATTTTTGATTTAACAGCCAGAATAAACTGTAAACCTTTATTCAAAACTTTAACATTTGTTTCAGTCAAGTTAAAACTTGATAAGTTAAAAATTAATATCTCTTCACAGACTGATATTAACGTCTGACTCTTCTCTCTTCCAAAGGATGTCTCCTCCTCTTTCTCCCTCAGTTCAGAGACTTCATCTCTTTCCCCTTCCATACTTCCTTCACTTGGAGGGGTTAGTGAGGGAAAAAATGTTTTAGAAACAGTATTAGAAAAAGTAGCTGTCTTAGGTCTTGCTCTAGCACCTGACACTCCAGGATATTCATTCTGTTGTTCTTTTACAGTGGTATCTACCCAGACCTCCCAACCGCCCCAAATTACTCATTTTTTACTGAGTTTTGGGGTCCAAATGATGGGGTGTCACGATTCCTGAATGACACCCCATCATTTCCGATTTTTTTCCACTTTATTTTTAGATTTCGCGCTATATTGGCTGACGCCATCCCATGCACGATGACGTCAGCGCCATCGGTGCTATCAGCCTATCGGAATTAAGCTCTGCACACATTTCCGAATTCCATCTGGGCTGTTCAAATGCTGCAAGTGGGCGGGCTTCTGTTCAAATGCTGGCTGGGCTGAAATTTCATATGTTTTTGAACGGATGTTATATGCTTTTGAACGGATGTTATGTGGATTGTGGAATGAGCCTGTCAGTTTGGGATTAATGCTGCTGCTTTTGTTTGAGTGCGCTGCTGCTTTCATTCCATTGCGCAGGATGTTATGTGGATTGTGCCTATCAGTTTGGGATTAATGCTGGTGCTTACGGGTGGAAACTTCAAATGTTGCTTGCTGGTGCTTTCGTTTGGATTTTAAGGTAACGGGCAGAATGCTGCTTCTTGCTTTCAATTAGAAAGACAGTGCGTGCATGTATGCTTGTGTGTTAGTGTGTGTGTGTGTGTGTGTGTGTGTGTGTGTGTGTGTGTGTGTTGGGACATGCCTGTGGGTAAATGAGTGTTTGCCTGAGTATATCTGTCTTGGTGTTTGCATGGGTATACAAATGTATGTGTGTGTGTGTGTGAGAGAGAGAGACAGTGATTGTAGGGGAAGTGCCTTTGGCAATGCGATGCAAAGTATACTAGGGAAACACCACCACCCTTGCCAGGTCTGACAGTGCTAGTATTAACTAGAGTGCAACTGACAGATATACTAATGAGCTGATAATAAGACCTTTCTCCCCACATGCATAAGTTGCATTTTCTCACCATCATAGTAACTGAATTCCTTGCTTTAGAGAATTATTGTGAGCACTGAGCCATTTTTTTTTTTTAATTTCTGGGAGTATTTTCTGCAGGTCATACATCGGTGAATTAGAAGATGTTGCATTACTGCATACTACTGTATACCAGACACATTGTTTTACTCTCTCTGCTATGAAATGTTGAATGCTGTGAAACAACTCTACCTGCTACAAAATAAGTCTAAACTGAAGCTACCACATTGTCAGATTTGTTTTGGGCCCCAACAGTTAATGGCTATTTCTCTTGTACCGCTTTACATTTTCTAGCAAAGCTTTTTGTGCAAAATATTTTGGTAAACATTTAAAAGTTATCCTTAATGTCTGCTTTTTCTTACAAAGGCAAGGAAAACAATGAATGAAAGATAGTGGGCCCACTTCATCCTGCTCTTTATAAGTTTCTGTAATTTTTTTCTTGTTCAAATATTTCAGTTGTTTGAAAATATCAGTGTTACAGACAGCAAGGAATAGCTTCTTCTGATACAGCACTCCTCATCTGAGTGTGAACATTTCACAGACATTACTTGCAAATAAAAGGTATGAGGATTTTTATTTGGGGGGGGGGTCGCTGAAATATTTCAGACTTCATACATAGTATGGCCTGACCTACTTTGTGAGTGGAAACACCTGTGGCCATTCAGGTCAAAGAAGTAAAGTCAATGCAAATAATTGTTTGTGCCATAGTATTTAATCCTTATTCTCTCTCTCTCTCTCTCTTTCTCAGAAAATACTTGTTGGAGTCAGTTTTATTTTAAAAAATCTAGTCGCCTTCGCATGAAAGCAGTCCCCGTCACCCCACCTCTACCCATAAGTGATAAAAATCTCAATTAATAAATATGTCCTTTTACTTCCAGACTTCCTAAAACATTTTTGTTAGTTCCAGATCTCCCAACCGTCCAGCCTATCGGAATTAATTTCCAGCTGGGCTGAAACTTCATATGCTGCTTTCGAACGGACATTGTGTGAATTGCAAAATGAGCCTGTCAGTTTGGGATTAATGCTGCTGCAGAAACTTCAAATGCTGCTTGCTGGTGCGTTCGTTTGGATTTTAAGGTAACAGGCAGAATGCTGCTGCATGCTTTCAAATGGAGTGTGTGTGTGTGTGTGTGTGTGTGTGTGTGTGTGTGTGTGTGTGTGTGTGTGTGTGAGTGTGTGTGTGAAAGTGCCCCCATTATAATTCACCTGGTGGCTAGAGGTACTTAGGCTCAAACCCTGTACCCTGGGTATAGGGTAAAAAGAGCCTAATGTCCCTAGCCACCACCTCTCATGAATTTTGTTTTGTTCTGTTCCTCATAAACTCTGCGGTTTCAAGATGTTTGTGACAAATCACTGAAGGTTGAATTGATTGAATGATGACAGGCATTTGAATTTCAGACTTCATATTCTTCAGAAAATAAATGTTAACAAAAACCTTTTATTCTAGCAATTTTCTAAGTTTATAAGATCAGTATTTGAAATGTGTCCCTATTTTGAGGCTGTATTCCCCCATTATTGGCTTGTCCATCTTTTTTGTGCTAAGAGGTTGAGAACTATGGTGAGAAGATAACTGGATTCACTAAATGATATAGCCATTTAAGTTTCAGTCTTCCTATCTTTTGGGAAACAAACTGCTGATTTGGCATAGTGGTATGTTGCTATGACTATAGCGCACAGTGCCCTCTGTTCAAGACTTGCCAGTGAAATGCATGGTGGTAACACAACATTTTATTCCAGAAACTTTACAAAATTATACAAACAATGTTTAAAATGTGTCCCTGATTTTTGGCCTTTTGTCCCCTCCCCCCCAAAAAAAAATTAAATTGAAAATAAGAGTAAGAAGCTGTGCAAGATGCCTATGCCTTACACTGTCATTCTATTTTTATATGTATATTGTGTGTGTGTGGAAGTAGACTTTTATGATGGAAATGTTCTGAATTAGGCAGTTTTGTCAGTACTGTTTCATGCATTTCATTTCGTTGCCTACTGAAAAAATGTTCAAACAAATTTAAAATATGCTCTAACAAGTGTGCTGTATAAGAAATATAATTTACTAAAGTCAGGAAGGTGTATCAAAGAACACATGTATGTTTCTTGTTTTGTGTGCAAGGGGCCAGTGATTTGAAAAAAACTCAAATGTAATTTTTATCCACCACTGGCCAGATGCATTTTCTTTGGATGTAGTGCAGGTTTCAATGCTATTTTAATGAATGCGAGTTTCAAGGGCAGAGAAGTTTTAATGCCAAGTCTATTTTCATTGTGAGACAGTATTGCTTTGTTTAACAGATGTCTATTGGTGTTTGTGTATTGTGCTATAAAGTGTAAAAATAAAATCCAAATAATCATTGTAGAAGTAAAGCAGTATGCAGTATTGCACACATTAGTGTTTATGGTAAATGGGGCAAAATAGCCAGGTAATGGGACATTGGAGTGGCTGCAGGGGGACACTGGTGCCATATTTTGGTTGTCTGTTATTCAGTTTGCACGAAAGTTGGTATCCCACAATTCACTGGAGTGAGTGGGGTTACATAATTATGTATGCAAATTTTATGTTAAACAGCATACAGATTTGTACCTATTTCTCATGGACCTTGTCCAGATTTTTGATGTTTCAAGGTTGAGAGGTATGTATCTACCACTGTCATAGTCTATCTCACAAAAATGTAAGAGTTTCCAGGGTGAGTCTGAACCTCACTATGCAACTCAGTTTGCAGGCTGTTTTCTGTATGCTCATTCACCCATGCAGATGTTTATCTCCTCACCCCATCAGGTACAGGCTATTTCCATGCAAATACTTCCCCTTTGAAAAAAATCAGCATAGTCTCTTTATAGTTTTCTCTGCTTTTGTTGTTCTATGTTATTATCAAAAAAGCACTTTTACATATATGTCATTAATTCTGTCAACATAAAAATCAGTAGTAAAAGTACTTTCTATTTCCTGTTGCTTCCGCTCAATGTAATCAATCAACTCTTGCTCCCTTGGTTCAAAATACTTAATCAGAAGCTTCATATACCCAAAGCTTTTTCTAGGTTAAGCTTCTGCCATTCCTTCAGTAGATTTGGATGTGCTCGGCCCTGTGTAGGCATAACCAAAATCTGTAGGCCTCTAGGAATAATCCTGTAGTGAAGGCATGCCTCCAAATAAAGACATTGCCACTGAAGTCTCTTTAAGTCAAACCGGCTGTTCTCAAGGTCCCTGGTGCTGCATATAAAAAGCACTGTGATCCAAATGCTCCTTAGGGCTATGGTAAGTTTCTGTATTTAAGTCAAGGCACAACAGGGGATTCACATTAAGATATAATAAACCCTTACTCATGCCCTCCTTGGCCATACACCAGGAAGTATTCAATGCTTCAATACCATTAGTGTTATTCACAGAGTCCAAGCCAATGATCTCATTCATACCATTGGTCAACGGTCGATAATCCAACTCAACTGCTGTGCCATGTGTGGTTCTGCTTCCAAGCAAAGAAGAACAAATGACAAAAGTAAGAAGCCTCCCACTATAGAACTGTGTAACACAGAATATCCAAGCAACAGAATAATTACCACAGTCAACACGGTCAGGGTAACAAAGTATACAACACCAGTAAAATGGAAGATTTTCTTTATTGGGATAAGCACTTTTGGATCTCTTGATCCTTTAGCAGATCCATATAAAACAAGTCAGTGAAAAAAATACTGATACATACCCAATAAATTCAGTGACACACTGTATCTATCAAAATTTCACACATCCCTCCTAAGCTTTTTCCCTTTCAGACAGGTTTAATTGGTAAATAGGCATTGATATATATATATATATATATATATATATATATATATATATATATATATATATATATATATATATACATACACACACACACACACACACACACACACACACACACACACACACACACACACACACATTTTTTTAAGATGAATAATCTTTAACATCAACACATAATTATATACCATTTATACAATGTTGACTGGTAACATACAAACAGATGTTGTGAAGCAGCATACTCTAATCATCAAAAAATTCAATTATTTCAAGAAAAGATGTAAATTGTTAGCTTTTTTTTAATTTTTTTGAAAAGTTAAATAAATCTTCAGGGTCAAATATCAGTGGTAACACTTTGGACCAGTGATTTATAATGTTTCACTTTTTTCTTTTTCTGATCTAATTCTCTTACATGTCCTTGTTTTTTGCAGATGTTGAAGAACATCCTTAAATTGAGGTTTTTTATCCTATTTTCAGTTTCTAGTATTAATATTTATTCCTCTTGTCAGAATGAGCCAGAGAAGCAGACTTTGATCACCTTTCAATCTCCCTGGAAAAGGAGCACTGAATAAAATCAGTCCTTGCTGTTGTTATTGTAAAAATGTATGTGCAACATGTTTCAATGTAAGGTGCTGCTGCAGCTGTTGTCAGTCCTCAGCCTAGAAGTTGTAGAGTGTTTTGACCATGTCTGACCTACGATGGACATCATGAGTTAGAAATAATAGATCAACACAGGGTAAACAGAAATACCACAGAGCAAATAATGAAAATCTGCTGCCCTCACCTGAGGCCTCATGGTGATCCTGGACAGCCCAGCTTTGTGGAAACCAAGGTATGTGTAACATTATGTATACTAGCTGCAGGCAGTTTTCAAAGACCGACAAGGGGCACAGTGGAGATGTCACAGTCTCAAGAATACTCCACCAGTTCATCAGTGTAATGTTGCAGCTGGTTGATATATGTGTATGTATATAGCATACCTGGAGCATCAAAAGAGGACATCCTGTGGCTGTCTTCCATCTAAGCCCCCAGAGCATGCATCATGGCACTAGAAAACCATTCTAACCTGCCTGGACCCCTTACAGTCAACAGGAACTACTCTGTCTGAGGGAATGGTGGTTGGAATGGGAAAGGCAGGTCCACTCCCAGTAGCTCTCTGATCCTGTGCAACAGCCCTGGCTCTCCCAATAATGTTCTTTATCATGTCTCTAACTATATGTCTGATAGCTTTATAGTCACAGCTACTGGCACCTACAGCATTTCCATCATCAACCATCTGCCACCAGACAAGGTCAAGTAAGGGCCTTTCAACTAATCTTTTTGCCATGATGTGTGAACCATGAAAATGGAAGGCCTGAACTATTGCATCATTTTCAGCATCTGAAAATGCAGGTTTATGTGGCACGACTGGTTTAGGTGCCATAATTCTTCACTTAAGTAAAAAAAGAATGTTATCAGACAATTCATTAGGGGCTGTGTGCTTACTAGCTTGTTTAGATGGAAAAAACAAATAATTATGCAGGTATCATAGTTAAAAAATGTTAATAATGATGATATCTGAATAAAGATATCTACATAATACTTGCAAAATCCCCCATGCCCCCAATATGATTTCATAACTTCATAAATGTGAAAAACTTGGTTATGTTCATGATATAGAGCAACATTAGCAATCAAACAATTTCTTAAATGTCACTTTAACCTACAATTAGGTAGTCAAATCAGACATAGGTCAACTTTCTCAGAAAATGTTTCTAGAAAACAATTTTGTATGCAATACAAGTCAAGGATCATTGTAATAACAACTGTTAAACCACTGGTACAAAACAGTATTACAAAGTGTAGACAGCACTCATTTATATAATAAAAAAGAAACAGCATATACATTAAACCATCCCTCAGGAACCACAATTGCAACATCATAACCTTCATAATGAAATAAAAATATGTCAGTCATATACAACACCATTACCATTAAAAACATCCAGAAATGTTATTTTAGCCTACATAAGCTAATCAACTCCAAAATATTTTAAGAACCTCAGAGTGAAGTCTCCAAAACTTCATGAAATAGAATTACAGGACTGATGCAATAGAAGTGTCATATTTTACATGTGCAAAGACTTAGCTGTCAGTAGTACAAAGCAGACAGGTGCCAGTACACCTACCTCAGTTAGCACTCTGGACAGTACTAATTGCAGAAAATATACCTGTTATGCAACCTTTTCTGTGGCTCAGCATGTAAATGCAGTAAGTTTTGAGCAGAAGCACAGCAATTGCAGTACTTGAATCCAGAATTTAGATATATCGTATTCACCATTCACAGTAAAATATTTTTTATGTACTGAAACTTAATGTACAATTGTAATTTCCAGTGTTTTAATTGTAAGAACATAACTGCATATAATGGATGATATACAAGATTACTTTGATCTATGCCATTTGCAGTCTTCTTAGTACTGATTATTGTAAAAACGCACTTTTATGTACACATTACAGAAATTGATTGCCCTAAAGTCTGAGGAAGTAAAATCAGCAACATAATGTTTTGAGAAATATGGATAATTAACCAACATTGTTGTAATAATATGTCTAAACATTTATTTATGGAAGCAAGGTATTTCATTTCCACAGATGTACATTGTATTGTGTACAACATCACCCCCTTAATACTCTGTATGGCACTTTCTTCAGTAATTCTCAATTCATGAATGCATGATGATTTGTATGAGAAATGCAAGTTATCATGTGGCAAACACTGTTTAAAATGTCAGTGTATCAAGGTATATACCGTAGTTGCTGGGTTCAAATCTAGATACTTTTTATATGCCAATGAAAGTAGCAATCCTTACTGTCAACATTTCCCTTGTGTAAAGCCATCAAATGGATAAATCAGCACACTGCTTATTGAATTAATTTTTGAGTTCCATCCTTTGTGCAATGTTTGGCATTGTTCATTGGTGACTGTCAGTAGTCACTAACACTAAACAATAGTTCACTTCCAAAAGCAAAAACTCAAAAATGTATTTCACATGCACAAAGACTTAAGCCATCAGCACAAATGAGACTGGTTCCAGTGTACTTCAGCAATTTAGATGGTAATGAGTGACTGGGTGCAGAAAATATACATGTTACATAATGTTGCTGTAGGTCAATGTGTTGATGCATTAAATTCTGTGTAATAGCAGAAATAATGCAGGCTTTGATTACAGATTGCTTCAATGAAGAGGTCAGAATAAAGTCTTGTCAGTGACTTTTTATTAGTATTTGAACATAAAGTGCAATTGTCAAGTTACAAATTAAAATTTTCAACATTAGTCTGCGTAATAAATGCTAAATAAGTTAAGTGTACTCTGTGAAGTGTGTTAAAAATAGCAATTATCATAGCCAGTTTAAAGTGCGTCTATACATCTGGGATACAGTACAGCTCATTACAATTAGCAGCAGTAAGTGTTAGGCAAATCATTAAGATGTGAGCAACATACATTTTAACATATGTCTCAGCATTGCTGCAGTGGAAAGAGATCTGTCATTACCCCAAGTATATATAGTGCTACCATATGTTGTGCGGTACACTATGTAATGTAAAGTATGTATGGCCCCTTCCTAAATAGGTGTCATAGAGATTAATCAAATAAATGCACAGAAAACTGTTTTATAGGATTTAATAACTGCCTCAAAATAAATGTCCAATAGAATAACAACTCAAAGTCCAACACATGGAGGCTTTTTTTCAGAATTGGTTCAATCTCCAGTCATTTTCAAATTGTTACACTTCACTTTACAACTTGAAAGCATAATTTTGACTATGACATCCACAATTCATATACAGAAGACAGAAATTCAGCATCCTTTTTTGCCATGGTTTCAATTCACCAGTACAATCAGCCACAGTTTATAAAACGTATGTCTGGCCAAGGTATTATGTCCCACTTTAGATACTATACAATTATCTAATAACAACACTGAAAGGCACCATGACAATTGACAACGTTGTCATATTTGTTTGCCACAAGAGTGTATTTATGATTGTAATCCACCATAATAGAGAGGATAGACAGAGGTGCCAATATATTATTTTAAATCCAATTCAGATCTCATCAGTAAAAAGTATTTGATGAAATTACAGTGGAACATTTGTAAATGCACTGAGCATCAAACTCGATCAAGTCTCATTACCACATTTCACACTTGAACTGTACTTTGACAAAAACATCCCCAAATTCAACCCTAGGGCACTTGTGTGCTTTCTATCATGCAAATGCAGTTGCTAAGGTTGTCAACCAACGCACATAGACAGGTACTCACAAGATCTTAATTGGGTGTCAATTCCCTACCATTCTTCCTTGAGAAGACATGGCAGGTGACGGTGAGGGTGGTGCTCTGTTTAGAGTCAACAGGTGGTACCAGGAGTCCAGGATCTCTTTTGGATTCCCCTTAAAGCACTATAGCAATAGTAATTTGCAGCAGGACTATCTCATGCATCATTTCAAAGCTGAAGCTTGCAACAATATGGTCAATACTGTCACTAATGCTACTGGCATTATTCGCATCAGTGAACAATGTTGAAACCACTATAGTAACATGAAAAGAGGTAAGCAGGATTTCCTTCACTGATAGGAGGAGGAGCTCCGATCTGCTGGCACTCCTGGGTTGTGTAAGTATAGTGACCCATCACTAGACAGTACAATACCATGACTTGCCAACTTGCCAACAAATAAAGGTCATTCATTTTTTTCTGTTCTTTGTTCTCTACAGCTTCTGATGATATAAAAAGGAAATGGGAGGAGCTTCAGGTGAGATTGGCATACCTTAGAGAGGCACAGGATAAGTATAGCTCAGATAGGAATTCTAGCAATATAATCATACATCAGAATTGCAATTCACTTTATCAGTTTGGAGGACATCATATAACCGAATAGGCATAGCTTGTGTGTGTGTGTGTGTGTGTGTGTGTGTGTGTGTGTGTGTGTGTGTGTGTGTGTGTGTGTGTGTGTGATATATATATATATATATATATATATATATATATATATATATGTGTGTGTGTGTGTGTGTATAAAGCAAACATGCTTGCTCAAATAGCTCTTAAGCATTGCATTAGACAATACTTACATTTACTTAGTTGTGTGTAGTTCAAATCCAAGCAACAGCAATTGGCTGTTATTACATATAATAAAATCAACATTCTCCAATGTATTGGTAAGTAACAATAAAATTGCTATATGTGTAAATATACATTTCTTTACTTGGAATGCATATATCATACATGAAATAGTCACAAATTGTTTGCCTAATATCTGTAATAATAATGCTATAGATATGTCTATTAAGACACATGTATGTCTTCACATTCAAATCTGGATGTGCCAAACTTAACATATTTATGTGTCAATTTGCATTGAATGTAGAATATTAAAATTGTATGGCATTGATAATATTTTCTATGCTCTCTCTCCTCCCACCCTATCTCTCTCTTTCTTTTTTAATTGAAACATAATTCCTGCTTCAAAACAAATGACCATTGGCATGTGCACCTAGATAGGAAACAGGGAACGTGACTGCCATACCTCCAAAGGAGACAGCACAGGCACACAGCACTTCTGGCTTCCAACCAGTTAGAGGTGCCTCCACAACTCCTGCATTACCTGCTCCAATTGTGTCATGTATCTCTGCCCCAGGGGCTGGTGCAGTGCTACCTACTGACAGAAATGCTATTGGATGTGGTGAATATGTCACCCATCAGAAGCTGACAGGGCTAGTGGAAGAAATTATGGAAAGGACAGTGCTGTCCTCTTCTGGGCCATCAAGGAGTCTCAATCCTCACCACTGACACCAGTGGGGAACATTTACTGGGAAAAAAGAATAGAAGCACACAGTATTTTCAGACGCAGCTCTCTGCACAAAGTAGAATTTCCCATAAGAGCATACAGGGAAATCACACTCCAGTCCTGGAGCTGGGCTTTCTCTCCAGGCCCTAAATAAGACTCATCACTGACCACTACAGAGCTAAGTCCTTAGCAGGGTGTTCCAAGCCAAGTCCTCCACCACCGTCTCTGTGGTAATCAGTGCCCTCAGTGTCCCCATGCAAAGTAGCTGTCAGACATAATCTCTTGAGATTTGATTTACACACACACACACACACACACACACACACACACACACACACACACACACACACACACACACACACACACACGCCTGGGAAAGATTGGCACAGCTTACCTGCTTTGCCCCTCCACCCAGACTATAAGGTAGATACATTGCCAGCAGAATACCCAAAGGCACCTACTCTAAGGCTATTACCAGGGTAAGCAATTGCTCTAAGTAAAATTAATTCTTATACAAATGGTAATGTTTGAGCAAGTGGCAAGACTTTCAAGAATGTGGAACCAAATTGCCAGTAAATAAATTCAATTGCTCCCAAAGGTTAAATAGTTTCTAAAAGTCTAGCCACAATGAAAGATATATACATATTTAATAATAAATAGTAAAAAAGAAAACATGAAAATACTATCTATTTACAATAAACACCAGAGTTTCAATTCACAGGAAATAGAAAAAAACACACAGATGGAAAGATTCAGACAGACAAAGAAAACAATGTTTAGCTAATCTCACTATATTTTCTAACTGACTGAAAAAATACTGTTCCCTAGTTACTTACTAAAGCAAGACAGGATGAAGGTGGATGGCCATGTCTTGTCAGGTCTAATAACAAATTACATCTATCATATCTCCCACTGCTATTGAAATGCAATTTCAGTGCTGGCTGCAGAATGACATCACATCTTGTCACCTGACTCTGTAGTTTCCACACTACCCCCTCACTACCAGCAGAGCCAGGATTTGGCACAGACATGTCACAATATACAAATATAGCTTTTCTAAGGCTGAATGCAGCATCTGTAAGCTATAAAACAATTCCAACACTTCCATCCCTCCTGCAGAAAGACTTTTCACAGACATAGAATCTCTGGCTGCATTCAGACCTGTGAGATAAAATCTTTATGGCCTAAACCAAGTCACTTAATTTCAGGCTGTTTTTCTTAAGGTTAGCTTGGCTGAGCTTAATCCCTTTCTTTCCAGTATCCTCTGTTAAAATATATACATTTCAACAGTTACAACAATACAGCTTGACATAAGGTATATTTATTTTCTGTCCAGCAAGACCCACTGTTGGTGCATTTTTAACAAAAGCAGCATTACAAATACATTTTTAACACAAGAATCTGTACAAATAAGTTTGATATTCAAATGACGTATAATTCTTTATAAAACTCTAGCTAGCTTTGCTGGCATATGTTACACATGCACTGCCCCTCTCCCCCTAGCACAACTGGCACTACCTCTCATCATCACATCTCTCCCGTCGATGACTCAACTAGTTTGTCAAGTGGCTCTGGAGAAATGTTGCTTGAGAGAAATGTGCCTTTCTGGGAATACATTAACCCATATCATGTCTTGACAGCTCATCTGCATTATCATTGCTGCCCTCACTACTGTGCTGCACTGGTTGGGTGCATCCAGGTTTCCCAATGAACATGTCCCAAAATTCCTGTAATACTGCTTGAATTTTTCAAACCTTTGTGGGGATAGCCACTGGGACATTGCTACCCTCTCCACTGAGTGTCAGTTCGAGCCTCACTTAGGAGATCAGTCAGCAGATCGCTCTCAGACTACTCCTGCCATTGACTGCAAATACTTAGCACAAGGCCTCCCTATTATGGTAAGGCTTCATCATTTTAACATGGTACAGTATGTGCCCCTGCCTCCTGCCTAAAAAGCTTACCATTTAGTTAAAATCACTGACCTTACTTACCATTTTGAAGGGTCCTTCCAAGCTGACTGCAGCTTATTGTGCCTGATAGTAATGAGCACCATAACCTGCTGCCCCACAGCATACTCTTGTCCTCGAGAATACCTATCATACCAGATCTTTTTCTGCTGTTGGTCTCCTGCCAGGTTCTCCTGGGCCAAGTCCTGGAGGTCCCTAAACTTTGTCTTGAGGTTTAGGACATATGCCACAACAGAATCCTTGTGGGATTCACACTCACCCTCCCACTCATCACAAATCAAATCTAAGGGCCCACTCATCCTATACTCATACAGCAACTCAAAGGGTGAAAAATCTGTGGATTCCAGGAGGTACCTGTCTGTATGTAAACAATAGCTGGGGCAAATATTTGTCCCACTTTCTCTTAAACTGGTCTGCAAATGCCCTTAGCATGGCCGTCAGTGAGCAGTTTCACCTCTCCACAACATCTTTAGTCTAGGAGTGGTAAGGGGTAGACCTTAGATGCTTCAGTCTACAACACTTCCACAGACAAGAGGATTTCTTATATGAAATTGGCACCTCAGTTAGTCAGTATTTCTCTTGGAAAACCTACCCTGCTGAAAATATCTAACAAAGCCTTTGTCACCTTCTCTGTCTCAATGGAGGCCAGAGCCAGTGCCTCAGGCTATCTAGTAGCACAATCTTCTACCACTAAGATATATTTCTTCCCTGTGGAACCTAGGGTACTCAGAGGCCACACAATATTGATTGCTACCCTCTGAAATGGCTCCTCAATCACAGGCAAAGGTGGCATCAAAGGAGCTTTGGCCTTGTCTGTTACCTTGCCTACTTCTTGGCACTGTTCACAAGTACTGCAGTACTGTTACATCCTTTGCAAAACCAGGCCACTTCTACAGGAAGTATGGTATCTTCTGAAAGCACTGCTTCACTGTCAGGCTGGGTACTGCCACTCACCTCTGCCCTTGCAGTCATCCTGTCCAATGGAACATCAGTACCTATCAGCAGCTGTGACTTACTTTCAAGCTCACTGCTACAGGGTAGCTCCCCCTGAAATATCCACATCACTAGCCCTGTCTTCAGATATGGGGTCTGTCTTTGTCTCCCCAGGCTACCAGATCCATGTGCCTGTCTCCAAGACTGACTACATGTAACTGCATGCATGCAAGGTACTGCATTATCATAATCATTCCCTATCAAGACATCTGCAGGGATATCCTCAAACACATCTACTTGCATGCTTTCTTTTCCACTCTCCCACTCAAGGTGAAACTTGACCAAAGGTATTTGGAATGGGGTCTGTCCTAAAACTCTTACAGGAGTGGACTGCCCAAGCAAGTGCAGATCCTCTTTAACCACTGCAGGGTTCACAGTGGTTATGTCAGAGGCTGTGTCTCTCTTGTCAGTGGCATGTTTTCCATCCACTAAGATAGGATACAAACTCCGGTGATAGTTTGGTACCCCTGTTGTCTCCAGACAACTTACTACTGGCATACTGTTATTCTATCTTGCTGGCTATCCATCTTTTGCTCCCCACCTTGCTTCAGGGGGCACTTGTATGCTACATGACCCCTCTGGTTACAATTAAAACATCTAAACCTTGATCTTGGCTGTGTACCTACACAAGCGGCTTCCCCTGTTACTGTTGGATTTTGTTGGGTTGATTTAGGCTGCCAACCATGGCTTACCTTATATCCATGTGCAGCACTGGACATCCCCTTCCTGTGCAGTGGTGCCCTGATTGCTAAGTAGAGATCTACTTTTCTCCCTGGCTCATCTGCAGAGTTACACTCCCAGTCTGCCAACCAGATTCTCATGTCCACAGGCAAAGTTCTAAGGGCGTCTACCAGCCTTTCAAAAGTGGTGACCTGACACCCACTCACCGACCTATAAAAAGAAGTGCCTATCTCAGCAATATAATCAGATATCCTTTCATCTGCCTTATGTCTATGCTCACAAAACTTGTTTCTATAAGCTTCAGGTGTTATCTTAAAACATTCCATTAAACATTGTTTAAAAGTGCCATAATTTAAACAATCAGCATCAGACAATTTAGAAACAGCAGTTACAGCTTTACCATGGAGTAAGGGGATCAGTAACTGTACCTAGAGACCCTGGGCAACATTATACTGTTTACATATTCTTTCAAATATATGAATAAAACTATCAAAGTTATCACCTTCATTGTACCATGGAAAAAAATAACTGACCTTTGTTGCTTCTGGGATTCGGTCATTATCTCCATGTCCCTGTCAAAGAGTCAGCATGTTGATCTCATGTTGACACTGCTTCTTATTTTCTTCAGCCTCATAACTCTGCAGTCTCTCAGCCGATTCTGTTTTCATGTGTTTTGCCTCCAGTTCAACTCTGTTTAACTCCAGACAGGTTTTTAAATCCTCTGAAGAAAAGGTGAACTGCCCTGGTTCTGAGGGTTGCACATCCCCATTGCCAGACTGGTTATCTTCCTGACTGCTGGTCTGTGATGCAGCTGTGACTAAGGCTGAAATCATTTCCTCTTTATTCAGCTTGGCATGCACCAGTCCCTTGGATTTGCACAACTTAGCCATCTGGCTCACTGTCAGCTTGCCTTAATCTTCGGCTGACAACTTTGCCTACTTTCCCTGACTAAACAAAACTAACAAAAATAAATAAAACTGTTATGAAAAATGAAACTCTGTATGTTTACCTTGTGGCTGCTGAGAGTACACACACCCTTAGTGACTATTGCTTACAGGCTAAAGAAGTTCAATTAATATCCACACTGCTGTTCACTAATATGTGAAGTACCACCTCTGAGCCAGTGATCAAGGAGCCTTACTCCTCACCACTGACACCCGTGGGGAATGTTCACTAAGAAAATAAATAGACACACACAGTATTTTCAAATGCATCTCTCTGCACCAAGTACAATTTCCCTTAAGATCACACAGGGAATGCACAGGCCCATCCTGGGGCTGGGCTTTCTCTCCAGGCCCCAAATAAGACTCTCTACTGACCACTACAGAGCTAAGTCCCTCGATGAGTATTCCAAGCTAAGTCCTTCACCACCCTCTCTGTGAAATCAGTGTTTTCCATGTCCCTATTCAAAGTAGCTGTTACACATACAGACACAGACACACACACACACACACACACACACACACACACACACACACACACACACACACACCTGGGAAAGACTGGCACAGCTTACCTGCTTTGTCACCTCCACCCAGACTATAAGGTAGATACGCTGTCACTAGAACACTCAATGCCAGCTACTGTTAAGGCTCTTATTAGGATAAGCAATTTCATCTCAGTAAAATTAATACTTATAGAAATGGTAATGTTTGACCAAGTGGCAAGACTTTCAGGGAGCCAGTGTCATTAAATAAATGCATTTATTCTCAAAGGTTAAATATTTTGTAAAAGACCAGTCACAATGAAAGATATAGACAAATTAATCATAAATAATAAAACAGAAAAAATTTGAAAATATTGTGTATCTACTTACAATAAACACCAGAGTTTCAATTCACAGAAAAAAAAAAACAACACAGATGGAAAGACTCAGACACAGAAAACAATATTTAGCTAATATCACTATATTTTCTAACTGACTGAAGAATTACTGTTCCCAAGTTACTTATTAAAGCAAGGCAAGATGAAGGTGGGTGAGTGTGTCTTGTCAGGTCTAATAACAAAGTGCATCTATCACATCTCCCACTAGTATTCAAATACAATTTCAGTGCTGGCTACAGAATGACATAACATCTGGTCACCTGACTTTGTGGTCCCACACTACCCTGTCACTAGCAGCTGAGCAAGGATTTGGCACAAATGTGACACAATACAAACATCACACTTTGCTAAGGCTTAATGCAGCATCTGTAAGCTATAAAACAATTCCAATACTTCTACCCTTCCTGCAGAAAGGCTTTTCACAGACATTGCATCTCTGGCTACATTCAGACCAGTGAGATAAAATCTTTATGACCTAAACCAAGTCATTTAATTTCAGGCTATTTTTCATACGGTTAGCTGGACTGAGCTTAACCCCTTTCCTTCCAGTATCCTCTGTTAAAATATTTACATTTCAGCAGTTACAACAATACAGCATGACATGCATGTATATTTCTTTTCCGTCCAGCAGGACCCACAGTTGATATATTTTTAATACAAGCAACTTCACAAATACATATTTAACATAAGCATCTCTACAAATCAGTTTGATCTTCAAATGACATATAATTCTTTACAAACGTCCAGCTAGCTATGCTGGCATATGTTACACATGCAGTGCCCTACTCGCCCTAGCACTGCTGGCACTACCTCACATCATCAAACGTTGTATCACTCAGCAGTGGTAAATGGTGTTTCACACTTTGGATCCTGGGAACTACCGCCCCATTAGTCAGACGAGCCTGATCTGCAATGGAACGTATTATCATGGAACTTATAAACAAAGACATTGGCAACCTTCAAACATTGGACCCCACCTAGTTTGGGTCCATGAAGGGCTGATCTTGTCTCCTGCACCTGATTAACTTCTTTGAATCAGTCTGCAGAGCTGTGGACGAGGATAAGATGGTCCACACAACCTATCTGGACCTCGCCAAGGCCTTTGACACCATCCCCCACTCTGGAATCATAGATAAACTTACTAAGCTGGGCATTAATCTCTACATCATTCCATGGGTTGCCAACTGGCTTACAAACAGAATCCAGACTGTAAAAGTAGCTGACTCCAAATCCAGCTCCAGACAAGTGACAAGTGGAGTAACTCAGGGTTCAGTCTTGGGACCGCTCTTGTTTGGCATCTAGTTCTCTGAAGTACAGGCCAACACTAAGGGACTCTGTCTAACAAAGTTCACAGATTACTGCAAACTGGGATCTATTACTGAATCCCCAAATGATGTGGATATTCTACAAAAGTGCCTTACAGAAACAGATGTTTGGTGCCAGAGCCGTGGGCTCAAGAGCAATGCAAGAAATGAATAGTTATCCCCTTTGTGAAAAAACATGTACCCATGAATTACTACATAGGTAGTTATCCCCTTTGTGAAAAAACATGTACCCATGAATTACCACATAGGTAGCAGTGCACTAAACACTGAAAGTGTGATAAGAGACTTAGGGACACAGGTAGACAGTGGTCTCACTTTTGATAACCACATCACCACAACAGTCAGGAAATCTTTCTATGTGGCACACCTCATCACTAAAGGTTTTTCATCCAGAAAAAAGGTGGTCATTGTCCCACTGTACTCATCCCTCATTAGACCCATTATAGAATACAATGCCCCATTTGGTATGTACATCTCAAGACATCTGCAACAACTGGAAAGGCCGCAGAAATACCTCACTAAAAGAATCACAGGCCTAAAGCAGATGCCCTATGCTGACCATCTAAAAAAAACTCCAGCTATATCTTGATACACTGGAAAGTATTAGGGTAAAATCCAACACCTTAATAATGGGTGATTTCAACTACCCCACCATTAATTGGGAAAACTACTCATGTACCATGTACATTTATGTAATAGGGAAGTCTCTGAGACTTTCAGTTTCCCTACACGCATTGCTACATTTCCTTGCAGAAGATGTACTGCTTGTAAATATATATTTAGTAAGTATACTTATACACACCCAACTCGAAAATTTTCTATTTCTAGCCATCAGTATTCAGATTGCAGGACTACAGATGTAGTGTACTTTTCTTTCTATCAAAAATGTCCTGTATATTATATAGGGAAAACTAATAGGATGTTGAAAGACAGAATATTGGAACACATCAGAGATATTACTAATTGTAAGGAAACTAATGCTTTAGCTAATCATGTAACGCATACTGATAGTTCCCATACCTTGAGGTTTTTTGTTATTTAAAATATACCTAGTAGTATACGAGGTGGGGACATTGAGAATACTATGGTGAGCTATGAACAAAAATGGATCCTTAGACTTAATGCAGAGAAATACCCTGATCTTAATGGTTCTACTTCCCTGAAACCTTTTCTAAAAGCTAGATGGCTTAAACATTAACATTAAGTTTGTTTTTAGTTTGTATTTTTTATATTTATATATATATATATATATATATATATATATATATATATATATATATATATATATATATATATACTAGCTGTACCCTGCCACGCATTGCTGTGGCTCAGTCTGGTTAAATGGAAAAGAAAGAAAAGAGAGAGCGCATGTTTCAAATATGTTTAATTTCACAATGCTTGTGGGTATACAATATTTTTTGTTGTTCCATTGTCTGTGCAGATATAGAGATTGTCTGGTTTGCCGACTGTAGAACACGCAACATATAACTGTCCATGTGAGAAGTAATCTGTGTGTAGATCTAAACCGCACAATTCTAAAGATTGGCTCTGAGCTTTGTTGATGGTGATTGCAAACGCCAATCGAATTTGGAATTGCATTCTCTTAAATTAAAATGGCATATCCGTTGCAATCATAGGAATGTGAGGAATGAGGACATCTTCACCTTTGAAAGGTCCTGTCAAGATTGTTGCTTCTACGATGTTGCTCATTAATTTTTTTACTGCAAGCCGCGTGCCGTTGCAAAGCTTTGGCTGGTTGATATTTCGCAACATGATAATTGGCACGCCAATTTTCAATTGCAGTACGTGTGGCGGCATCTCTGGCAGATCAAGTGAATTCAAAAATTCTGTTGGATAATTAACTGCTTCATCTGCTTCCACAACAGTGTCGACGGACTTGTATGTGACTGCCTCGCTTTTAATGTTAGACTGAATAATATTGTTAAGTTCATAGATGTCTTTGTTCTTGGCCGCAAGAATAGCTCGTTCAGTCAGCCAGTCGTGATTCTTATAATTGGTTTGAATATTGGGAAATACTTTTTCAACCAATTCTTCTTTTGACGTCACTAAATTGCAGAAGTTATGAGGCAATGAAATTCGTCATGAGGTCAGATCAACCGGCACCTTTCTGTTCCCAATTTCCAGCAATTGATGTGAGAATATCTCAGCTGATCAATCGTTTTGCAGCTGGACACACATATTTGTAGTTAATTTTAATGTCTTTACGTGTCGCCACAAAGTAGAGTATTTCAGGCAAGCATTTACATCTATATAATAGTAGGTATATAAAAACACGCGCGTATTCGAATGCAACATGTGACATCTATATAATAGTAGGTATATAAAGACACGCACGTATTCGAATGCAACATTGTGTGAAAATTTCAATGCAATCGGTGAAGAACTCTCGGAGATTTAAGATTTTGAACAAATTAACATTTACATTTTTATTTATATAGATGTGCATATATATATATATTTATGTATTTATTGCTATATATTTTTATAATATTGTCTTTTAACTTACTTGTGCTTTTATTATTAGGTTTTAGTGGTTATTTAGTGTAATGTATTTCTTTCCTCATTTGCAGTTCGCTATACCTTTTATCTGTCTTTGCATAGCATCATGTGACTGGTTTTTATCAGCTAATTGAATGCACCTATTTAAGCTGCTTGTTATTTTATAGTAGTGTCTGATAAAGCAACAGCAGTTGTGAAAGCACTTACCTTTTCTTCTTTTTGTTTTTGGTTTGAATAAACGTCATTTCTTGTGTGTTAACTTGGTACAGTTTTTCTGTTTTTGCTTTTTATATATTTTCTGCACCTTGTTTTTACCTCTAGCCATTTTTAATCTTCACATTATTTATTTTTATTTGGTGAAGGGGCACACATCATAATATGGAGGATTTACCTAATGAGAATTCTTTGACTGGACCACATCTTCGCTTCTTACGAATCTTAGATGTTCCTGTCAATCTATTACTTAATGCTGATCTTAGCACTAACACTGATGATGGTTTTGCTACTCAACAACAACTACCAGAATGTTTTCAGCTATACAGAGAATTGGAGAACTTGATGTACAAGTACAAAAGACTGCAGTGGCAACGGTTGCACCTACAAGCCTCTCTTGAAGCTAAAATTATTCCACGTGGTCTTAGGATTCTTAACATGCCTACCTACGGAGATACGTATCCAGCACTGCTCCGTAAATGACAAGAGCTTAACCTGCAATTTTGTTCAAGGTATATGGAAATTTTGATTGAATTTTTTTCACCAATAGAGGATGATCTGAAGTCTCAGATCATTGCTTTAGGGAAAAAGATCTCTGACACTTTTTCTAATGATCTTACCTTGAACAAAATGGAACAATTGCAGGATAGTATTATCTCTTATGAAAAGAAACTCCAAAGTGTTAAGCTAACTAAGCTTAATAGAGACAAATTAGACTTTGTCAAAAATAATGTTTTTTCCTGGCCTAGAGAAGTAGTGACTACATCACCTCAGGAAAATGGTACTTCTAGTGTAAGATCTACAAGTGCTGCTCCACAAGAGCGCTCAACCCATTTTGCCAGCCATTCTGGTTCTATTTCCGGTCTCTCTGAAGAGAGAGCTGGCATTGTATCTGAATCAATGAGCATTGCAGTGTCAATTTTAAATACTAACGCTTCTACTTCTCTCTTTGTTAGCTTGAACAATTCTCTATCAACCAGTGATAATTCTGGCAATGTTTCCAGGCTCACTTCTTTATAAGGTACTGATCATGCATTGCCGTATATTGCCAGTGCCCCTCTCCAACAAGTTGTTCAGACTCAGGGTCCAGCAGATGACAACAGTATTTTTTTAGACAAAATGAAGAAAGGAGACTTCACACTGAAAGCCCCATTACCATACAAAGTGCGTCCAAGGAGTACTTCACAATACAGAAGGGTGCAAAAGAATCACTATTCAGAGGGAACTGTGCAACAGCCCAAAAGGAGAAGGGCATAATTACAGGTTTGGTTATAAATATTTCGTCCTTTACTTTGAGTGATAAACAGCTTCATCTTCTGAATAAGGATCTGTCTTTCATCCCTGCCAAGAAAGCTGACTTGGCAGAGATGTTGAAAGACCTTAGATTACCGGGCAGGAATTTATCACTTAAATACTTGTTTGCTACGGACTCAGCAGGATCTAATAAGATGAATGAACATTATAAGCAACCAAGTACTTTTGTTCCTGCAGTACCTGCAGGAGTACAGACATTTTTATACATTTGTGAGATCACTTTTAGAGACTTGAATATGTCTTCTAATAATAATTATTCATTCTGTAATCTGTCCAGTGATGAATATAGAGCTCTTCAAGAGCTAAAAAGCTTACACTCCTTGGAAATTAAACAAGCTGATAAGGATGGGGGTATAGTTTTGTTAGACAGGGACCTTTATATTAGACAAATGGAGAAATTGCTACATAACACACAGACTTATCAATGTATCTCTAGAGCAATAGTGAACGCAATTGTCGAGAAAGTATCTTTTTTAATTTTTGATCTTTTAATAACTAATTTGATTAATGAATCCTTGTTCAAATATTTTAATGTCTATAAACCAGTAGTCCCTAGGGTTTATGGCTTACCAAAAGTTCATAAAGATATGTTTGTTCCTCCCATGTGACCAATTGTTTCAGGCACTGGTTGGTGCACTGAACCCCTTTCTATTTTTGCAGAAGGGAATTTGCATGGTTTCTTGGAAGGCTGTCATACTTTATTACAAGGCACTAAGATGTTTTTGGAATGTCTACAACATAGGATGACTACTATCGAACGAGATGAAGAGTTTACTTTTGTTACAATGGACATAGAATCTTTATTTACAAGTATCCCCAATTCTTGGGGTGTGGACAGATTCAGAGAGTTCCTTACTGTTAATAGATGCCTTACAAATACTAAAATTCAGTTGATTTGCAGCCTACTGAAATTATACTTGAGAATAATGTTATTGTTTTTCAAGATCATTTTTTTCTTCAGAAAGTTGGCGTAGCTATGGGCACTGCTTGTGCCAATAGCTATGCCAACCTAGCTTTGGTGTGTTGGGAGCAGCAGACTATTTTTTCTGTAGATAATCCTTTCCTTGGGCAAGTATTATGGTATGTTCACTTTGTAGATGATATTTTTATGTTGTGGAAGGGACATGGCTCTGATATTCCTAGATTTATTGATTATTTACATACCACAACTGAATTCCTGAGATTTACTTACCATAGCTCAAATACAGAAATCAATTTTCTTGATGTTACGGTCAGGAGGTCTTATTTTAATCAGTTGAGTAGTAGTGTCTACCACAAACCTACAAGGAGAAATACATTTTTACATAAAACTAGTATGCATCCAAGGCATATCCCTAAGAATGCCCTGAAGGGACAAGTTTTTAGGACTCTGCGTCTCCACAACAGCGATGAAGAAGCAGAAATAGCTCTTGAAAGTATTAAGTCTGATTTTTTAGAAAGTGGATACTCATTATCTGATATTAATAAAACAATAACTGAAGCATGGAAATTGAGGGACACTAGATGTGGACCCTATCTTAGAGAAAATATTAATAGCCGCACTTTAGATAATAGTTTGGCAGCCAAGAATGATTTCAGGGTTGCTTTTCAGTTTTCTAGTGATGTTAATCAGTACACGCAGATTATCAGGAGACATTGGCATTTGCTACAAGAAGTTCCAGGGCTAATTGAAAAAGTTGGTGAGGTTCCTTTATTTTGTTTTAGGAACAATAGATCTCTCAAGCAACATTTATGTAATAGGAAAGTCTGTGAGACTTTCAGTTTCCCTACACGCATCGGTACATTTCCTTGCAGAAGATGTACTGCTTGTAAATATATATTTAGTAAGAATACTTATACACACCCAACTCGAAAATTTTCTATTTCTAGCCATCAGTATTCAGATTGCAGGACTACAGATGTAGTGTATTTTTCTTTCTGTCAAAAATGTCCTGTATATTATATAAGGAAAACAAATAGGATGTTGAAAGACAGAATATTGGAACACATCAGAGATATTACTAATTGTAAGGAAACTAATGCTTTAGCTAATCATGTAATGCATACTGATAGTTCCCATACCTTTAGGTTTTTTGTTATTCAAAATATACCTAGTAGTATACGAGGTGGGGACATTGAGAATACTACAGAGAGCTATGAACAAAAATGGATCCTAAGACTTAATGCAGAGAAATACCCTGGACTTAATGGTACTACTTCCCTGAAACCTTTTCTAAAAGCTAGACGGCTTAAACATTAACATTAAGTTTGTTTTTAGTTTGTATTTTTTATATTTATATATATATATATATATATATATATATATATATATATATATATATATATATATATATATATGTGCATATATATTTATGTATTTATTGCTATATATTTTTATAATATTGTCTTTTAACTTGCTTGTGCTTTTATTACTAGGCTTTAGCGATTATTTAGTGTAATGTATTTCTTCCCCCATTTGCAGTTCACTATACCTTTTATCTGTCTTTGCATAGCATCATGTGACTGTTTTTTATCAGCTAATTGAATGCACCTATTTAAGCTGCTTGTTATTTTATAGTAGTGTCTGATGAAGCAAAAGCAGTTGTGAAAGCGCTTACCTTTTATTCTTTTTGTTTTTGGTTTGAATAAACGTCGTTTCTTGTGTGTTAACTTGGTGCAGTTTTTCTGTTTTTGCTTTTCACGTGCCAACTCTTTTACTCAACGTTTTCTGGAATTCATAAATTCAAACGCCTTGGATCAACTTATTCACACCCCCACCAGGGGTAGCAATATCCTAGACCTGGTCATTACCAGCATGGGCAACCGGGGTTCCACACCAGAGGTCAAATCCTCGTTGGTCAGATCTGACCACAAGCTAATTATCCTAGACATCCACATCCCGTCCCCCACCCCCAATTAGGGAAACCACCGTAAAAAACTTCTTCAAAGCCAACTTCATACTTTTTAAGACAGGAGTGGCAAACTTCATGACACCCATGCAGAAGGACAATAGAGGTACGACTGCTGAATCCTACACAAATGCACTTTATAAGCACTTACACAAGTGCATGGATCATGCTATCCCTAATAGAACCAAGATGCTATCCTCCAAAAAAAAAGAAGCCAATCTGGTGGTCCTCTGCATAAACAAACTATACAAGAGAAGAAATAAACTGTTGCAAAAAAGAGTAAAATCCCATGACTGGAGGAACTCCCTGGTCAACCTCAGTAAGAAGCTGAGATCCCTCATAAAATCCTTCAGAGCTAGTTACGAAAACAAAATTGCCACTGAGTCTAAAGACAACCACAAAGCATTCTATAGCTATGTCAAGAATCTCAATGGCAACACTCAGATCTGCTCTGAGTTACAGCACAATGGCACTAAATATACAGAACCAACTGATATTGCCAACATCCTGGCAGATAGGTTTAGTGCTAACTTTACCCCCTTCTCACCCCCCTAGAGGGCCCATCTCTATACTGGAAGAATGCAAAGTTCCTGTAATCACGGTTGCACAGGTAAAAAATACACTCTCCAAAGCCAAGAACACACCATCCATGGGACCTGAGAATATCCCAGGCTGCATTCTACATGAACTACAGAATGAACTGGCACGCTAAATAAGTACCATGTTCAATCATAGCCTCACCTCAGGCTTTGTGCCCACTGAATGGTGCACCATGACGGTTATCTCACTCCACAAACGGGGGGGCCACGACGGACCCTGGGAACTACCACCCCATTAGCCTGATGAGCCTAGTCTGCAAGGCCATGGAACATATCATCATGGAACTCATAAACAAAGACATTGGTAATTTCCAAACTCTGGACCCTACCCAGTTCAGATTTGTAAAAGGCAGATCATGTCTCCTAAACCTGAGTGACGTCATTGAAGCAGTTACCAAAGCCATAGATGAGGGTAAAGTGGTTCACACAGCTTATCTAGATCTTGCCAAGGCTTTCAATACCATCCCCCACTCTGTAATTATAGATAAGCTCACTAAACTAGGTATAAATCCCTGTCATAAGATGGGTTGCCAACTGGCTCATGGATAGAACCAACACTGTGAAAATAGTGGACTCCAAATCCGACTTCAGACCAGTGACAAATGGAGTACCACAGGGTTCAGGCCTGGTCCTCTCCTGTTTGGTATCTACTTCTCTGAAGTACAGGCTAACACAGAAGGTCTTTGGCTAACAAAGGTTGCAGGTGACTGCAATCTAGGAGCCATAATCGTAACTCCTAACGATGTGGACATACTACAAAAGGGCCTCACTGAGACAGATACCTGGTGTCAAAACCATGGCCTGAAGCTCAATGCCAAAAAGTGTATTGTCATCCCCTTTGGTAAAAACTCTGTACCCATGAACTACCACATAGCTGGTAGTCTACTTAATGCCGAAAATGTGATAAGAGACCTTGGGACACAGGTTGACAGTAGTCTCTCCTTTGATAATCACATCACCACAGTGGTCAGAAAATCCTTCTACGTGGCTCATCTCATCACAAAAGATTTCTCATCCAGAAAAAAGAGGTCATTGTTCCCCTCTACTCATCACTTATTGGACCCATTATAGAGTACAATGCCCCTTTTGGTATTTACCTCACAAGACATCTACAACAACTGGAAAGGTCACAGAAATACCTCACAAAGAGGATTACTGGCCTCAAACAGATGACCTACGCAGACCGTCTCAAAAAACTCCAGCTTTACTCCGTCGCATATCGCCTACTCAGAGGCGATCTCTGCCTAACATACAAAGCTATGTCAAACCCAGAGCTGTCGGACATGCTCCACTTAAAGAAATCCCAATCCCTCTGAGCTACACGCTCTAGGGACCTAAACCTTGTCACCACAATAAACAGAACATGCTGGAGGGATAGATTCCTGTCCCAGAGACTTCCCATACTCTGGAACAGACTACCTATCTATGTCAATCAGAGCTCCTCATTAGCACTCTTCAAGAAAAATCTTGATGATTGGATGGGAAATAGGAAATTCACCCCATGGATCACTTCTGTGGCTCTGCTCGATAGGGGCACAGGAAAATAATTTTCTTGGGTGGCAAAAGTCAGGGTACATTTTGGGCTAGGCTTATATAGGCCCTAGGGCCAATAGCCTAGTACCTACCTGTGAACCTATACTCTGTGACATATCGTCTACTCAGAAGCAATCTCTGCATAACATACAAGGCCATGTCAAACCCAGAGCTATTGGACATGCTACACTTAAAGAAATCCCAATCCCTCAGAGTCACACTCTCCATGGATCTAAACCTTGTCATCAAAATGAACAAAACATGCTGGAGGGATAGGTTCCTGACCCAGAGACTCCCCAGACTTTGGAATAGACTGCCCATACATGTCAAACAGAGCGCCTCTTTGGCCCTCTTCAAATGGAACCTTGACAATTGGATTGGAAATAGGAAATTTACCCCTGGGATCACGTCAGCTGCCCTGCTAGACAGGGCTCCATGGAAGTAAATATTGTGGGCAGAAATAGCCAGGGAATTGTTATGGCTAGGCTTGTACAGGCCCTAGGGCTGATAGCTTAGTGCCAGCCTATGACCTATGAACCTATGGCAACAACTAAAAATTGTACTCCCAATCTCAGTAGTATGGTTAATATTGTGTAGCTGTGCGTGGCTCCTTTGTGCTATAGAAAGAAAGGCTGATAGAACTATGAGAATACAATTGCTCGTATATGTTTAATAGGTTGCAAGATGTAATGCACATCTTAAGAGATGTTACAGTTCTCATTACTGTGATGAAGTCTGATACCTACATTCTCATTTTCTTCCATTTCTTGCCACTGTTCTTTCAAATGTATGAGTTATTCTATGTGAAATAAGGGTTCCTATGAGGTCTGCCCAGATAATGTTCAAGTCTGTAGAATACTTTTAAATTGCATGAAGTGGTTGAATCAAGAAGTATCTCAAACACTATTTAATATGTTTTCATGTTAATATTGTTTGTGAAAGTGTTGACTAGATATGTTATTAATCCACCAATATCCTCTTATGCCTTCAACATTGTTCAAGCATCCAATACCTTCTTAATTTCTGTTTGAAACCCTTTATTGCACACAACATGACAGATTTTTTTTATGATGACAAGGAATACAGAAATACCCTACTAAATTAATCGGATTTATACCATGATCCCCCCAAAACGTGCACGCTGATTGGCCAGCGTGCCCGTTGTAAATCGAGTTATACTAATGGAAAAAGGTCCGGTCGCCGGACTTTTTCCATTAGTATAACTTGCTATTTTAAATGGGTTTAACATATGAGAGTTAAAATAAGCAACGGAGATCTCCGCTGCTTATTTTAGCTGTCTCGCCATGTTAAACCCATTTAACATAGCGAGGGCAGTGTTTGTGTTGAGAAAGCAAGATCTCCGTTGCTTATGTTAAATGAGTTTAACATAGCGACAGTTATACAAATAAGCAACGGAGATGTCCGCTGTTATTTTAAACTGTCTCGCATGTTAAACTCATTTAACATAGCGAGATTTAAAAGCAACGGAGATCTTGCTTTCTC